>NC_133656.1:99946335-100246335 GCF_009905375.1 Apium graveolens
TCTAAACCACTACCTTCCATACCTGAACCTTTTGTTGCTGATCCCTCTATAAATATCCATGGTGAACCATCATTCCAAAAGAGGAACCTATTGATTGGGACAACATCACATTGCCTACCTTTTTAACCACTCTACCACTACCAAAGAAATAGAAAAGAAAATCTAAATCTACACCTCCCCTAACCTCTAAGAAATTCACTCAAAAACAAAAACCTAACCCTAAGCCACCCATTTCTAAAGATGATTATGTTCACATCTGTGACATAAAAGAAGCTTCAGACATTAATCTCTATCTGGATGAGCTGGAGGAAGTAAGGGGAATAGCTGCCTACAGACAGCTACCAGAGAGATTGGTGTTCAGATATAAGGGAGCTGGGGAAAGAACATGGCCTCTCTACAGGATTCTAAATGAAGGCTACTCTACCTTGATCAGAGTCTTTTCAGCCATCAAAAAGGATTCTGGCTTTACCAGAACAGCCAAGACTGAAATTCTCAACAAGATTGCCAACATAAGGAAGACTTGGAGGGAACCAAATGCTTTGCCCAGAACCTTACTCATACAAGAAAGGGGAACTAAAATTCACAAATCACCTCATTGGTTGATGGAATTTAGAGATGACAAAGGAGTCAGAAGATTTTTCAGACTTGAAGACCAACTCAAGATTGCCAGCAATGAAACTCTCAAGGAAATGCAATCTAAGTTGGATATCAGTGATGAAGATGAAGCTGAATTCTTCAGACAACTCCAACTCCAAATTGAGGAAAATGACAAAGGGCTAGGAAAGAAAACCAGGGAACAAAGAAGAAAATGATGATTTGCTCAGGCTAGAGGAACACCCTTGGAAATACTGTAAATCTTCAATTACCTCCTAGTACATACACTTTTGCAGCACTTTTATATTTCTACTTAGTTTCAATTCAAATATTTGTTAAGTGTTTTGTTATCATCAAGTTAACCCTGAATTTATGCCTACAATTCTTATAGACATAAATAGGGGGAGATTGTTAGGAATATATGTGCATTAGTTTGATGATATGTTTAACAAAACACTGAAGTAGAAATTTAGTGTCTGTAGCCTCAACGGATAAGACCACTTTGGCTATCCGTTGATGGTGTAGCTTTACTTAGAAATAAGTCTAGTATTGTAGCATATTTCAGTCTCTGTATTTAAAATGTAATTCTTAGAAGTTGAGAGAAACTATGAGTCATGTTGACTACTAGATGATATGCAGATAGGAAGGCCAATTGTAAATATTTCATGCCTTGTAATTTTGTATAAATGAAGTGGTATCAACGGATGACTTAAAGACCTTCAATGGATGAGAAGCTAAGCTTCAACGGATGTCTCTAAAAGCTTCAACGGATAACATCCTTCAACGGATGAGAGCATCAACGGATGAAAGCTTCAACGGATAACATCCTTCAACGGATGAAGTCATCAACGGATGAAAGCTTCAACGGATGTTCTGCTAATTAGCCGTTGATAAGTGGTAGTTGTACCTACAAACAGAGGCACATGGGTTGTCAGAGAAAACTGAGATGTGGTAGCCGAATTTCAGGATCAACAGAAAAAGCAGCCGTTCTTCTTTAGTACAAAGATGCAATAGTCAACAAAGTACTTGATTGAACAGGAAAAGAAGCAAGGGAAGAACTTATTTTACTATTGTAATTTTATATTGTTTTTCACTTGTACACTTGGTAATATATAAACCAAGAAGAAGCTAGTAATTAGAGAGAGATTTTCCAGAGCTGTTAAGAAATATCTTGAGAGAAAATTCATCTAGTTTGTACTAGGATGCAGCTGTGATCAACATTGTTGAACACAGATTTTCTAATATACCATCTCTGGTGGAACAACAAATCCACCAGAAAAGTTTTTAAAGTTTGTTGTGTTCTTTACATTTTGTGTTTGAATATATATCTGTCTGCATTAGCTCAAAGCAATTCATACACTTGTTCATCTAGAACACACTGCTTTAATAAACTTCTCAAAACCTGAAAAAGTTTTGAGATTTACATTCAACCCCCCTTCTGTAAATCTCATTGTTAGTCCTATAGGAATAACATGCTTAATTCCATGGTTTTTACAGAACTCTTCCATTATCAAATTCTTGAACTCAGTGCCATTATCACTCCTTTTGGTTTTCACAGAATCTTTAACCAATTTATCCAGATGTTTGACATGATCAATCAAGATAGATGCAGTTTCACTTTTTGTGTGCAAGAAATACACCCATGTGTATCTGGTGAACTCATCCACTATGACCAACGCATATTTCTTCTTTGCAATAGATATGACATTCACTGGACCAAATAGATCAATATGTAGTAGATGATAAGGCTCAAGAATTGATGATTCAGTCTTGCTCTTGAATGAAGATTTTCTTTGTTTGGCCTTCTGACAAGAATCACAAAGGCCATCAGGAGCAAATACTGACTTTGGCAGTCCTCTCACAAGATGTTTCTTGACTAAATCATTTATATTGTTGAAATTTAAATGAGAGGGTTTCTTGTGCCAATTCCAGCTTTCTTCAATTGATGCTCTACTCATCAGACAGATTGCAGAACTATCAGTACTTGTTGAAAGCTTAGCTTCATGAATGTTACCATGCCTGTATCCTTTTAGAACAACTTTGCCTTTGGATTTACTCACAACTTCACAGTGTGCTTCAAAGAAATCAACATGATAACCTCTGTCACAGATTTGACTTATACTCAGCAGATTATGTTTAAGTCCTGAGACCAGAGCTACATCTTTAATGATGACATTCCCTAGATTGATATTGCCATATCCCAATGTTTTTCCAATGTTGCCATCTCCATAAGAAACACTTGGGCCAGCTTTTTCCACAAAGTCCGATAGCAGGGCTTTATTTCCAGTCATATGTCCTGAACATCCACTGTCCAGAACTAGAATGTTTTTCCTGTTGCCCTGCAATCACAAAGACCACTAATGATTAGTTTTAAGGACCCAGACTTGCTTGGATCCTTTAGCCTTATCAAGTTTGTTAACATTTGCAGCGGATTTAGCATCAGAGTTTATGTTAACATTTTTCTTATCAGAACTTACACTATCACACTTTGAATCAGAATTTACACTAGAAGGAATAATGGAAACTTTTTTTCAAAGAAGGTTTTAATTGATAATAATCATAGTACAAACTATGATATTCCTTACAAGTATAAATGGAATGCCATAAACTACCACAATGAAAACAAGGATTTTGTGGTTTATATCTAACAGACTGACTCTTAACTCCTGATTTTGAAGGTAAAGAGTTAATGTTCTTATTCTTCCTTTGTTTCAGCATCTTCAGAACTGCTCTCAGCACTTTCTTTATCAGCATTTGCCATCAATGCATAGTTCTCCTCACTTTCAGAGTCTGAGGTGTCTGTCCAGCTTTTCTGCTTTGTGACAAGAGCCTTGCCTTTGTCACCCTTTACCTTCTTGCAATCAGGAGATATGTGGCCTTTCTCACCACAGTTATAGCATTTGACATTGGTATAATCTCCTCTATCAGACTTTCCTCCTCCGCCTTCAGATCTTCTAAAATTCTTCTTATCAGAACTTATGCCTTTCCTGGAAAACTTCTTTCCCTTCCTGAACTTCCTGTATGCAATCTTTGTGATCCCTTTCACCATAAGAGCACACAGCTTCATCATCTCCTCATCAGCATCAGTCTCAGGCAAGCTTTCAGAATCTGAGTCATCATCACTTTCAGAACTTGATGACTCAGTATCAGACTTTGTGAAAAGAGCTTTACCCTTGTCTTTCCTTGAGGTAGCTGCCTTGGGGAATTCTTCTTCAGCCTTAAGAGCAACTGTCCTTGACTTTCCTCTTTTCCTCTTGCTTCTTTGTTCCATCTCAAGTTCATGAGTCTTGAGCATTCCATAAATTTCATCAAGAGTTGTTTCATCAAGATTGTAATTGTCTCTTATTGTTGTTGCCTTCAAATCCCAACATTCAGGAAGAGCTACCAGGAATTTAGGGTTTGAATCTTCAAGATCATACTCCTTATTAACCAGTGACAGATCATTCAAGAGTTTGACAAATCTATCATATAAATCAGTCAATGATTCATTAGCCTTTGAGTCAAAGTGTTCATACTCTTGAGTGAGTATTGTCTTCCTGTTCTTCTTAATTGTATCAGTTCCCTGACACCTTGTTTCCAGAGCATCCCATATCTCATTAGCAGTCTTGCAGTTAATTACCCTATTTGACATTACATTATCAATGGAACTATGCAGTAAGTGTCGTACCTTAGCATCCTTAGCAATTGATGCTATCTTCAGTAGTATAATCACTCTTTTCCTTTGGTACGATATTTGCTGCTTCACCTGCAACTGCAACAGCGAGCTTGGTTGGTTTGTGAGGCCCTTCCTTGATTCTATCAAGATATTCTGGATCTGTAGCTTCCAGAAACATGGTCATCCTCACCTTCCATATGGCATATTCAGATGGTCTCAGTATGGGAACTCTGATGGTTTCATATCGACTTTGAATTTGTGTCTTTGGAGGTTCTTCAGTTTTGGTAGGCTTAGTTGGAGTTTCTGTGTCAGACATGATTGTGTTTGGATCTTTAACTGTATGTGTGTTAATAGATAGGCTCTGATACCACTTGTTAGGTCACACACACTGTAGAGGGGGTGAATACAGTGTAAAATACAATCAAATCGAACTTTTAATATTTCAAGTAACAGAAAACAAACTTTATTGAAACAATAAACTCTGTTACATTATGGAACTGTTACCTCTTAGTGATGAACAAATATCACGAGAGCTGCTAGCGTTACAATGAATAATCTTCTCGAATATGATAACACTTATAGTGTAAACCCTATGTCTGTGTTTATATACTACACAGTTACAAGAAAATCGCTAATTGATATGGAATATAATTTGGCTTCCTAAAATATATCAATCAGATATCTTTTCTTCCAAGTATTCTATTCTTCATAGAATTCCTTCTTCATGCATATCTCTTCTTATGTTTATCTCGATCTTCTTTCCTTTAATCAGCTACTGTCCTTATATGAACGTCCTTCAGCACTTAAGTTCTGATATCCATCTTCTGTTGATTATCTCCTGATAATATAAGTACTGATATCCTTAAGTCCTGACTTCCAGTATAAGTACTGATTCCCAGTTAAGTACTGATTTGTCCTGTTAAGTAAGATCTGAAAACTAAACATAAATCATATTAGCCATGACATTATCAAATATATCTAACAATCTCCCTCAACTTGTAAATTAGCATAATATACAAGTTTAACAGATATTTGATGATGTCAAAAACATTAAGTACAAATGCATGAGAATTAGACTAGATAACTACAACTTACAGTCCTTAAAGCTTTACCAACATTTAACTTCTGATAACAGCTTCAGTCTGTACAAATATCAGAATTTAATCAGTTGTAGATCTTGACTTGGCTTCATCTTCTGATCTCTCTGAGGTCAGGAGTTGTTCTGAGATAGTTCTTCAACAAACATCTCTCAGCATATCTAAGTTCATCAATCATCCTCCTTTTAGCATCTTTAAGCTCTGCAGTATCTTCACCAATTTGAAAGATTGCAGCCCTGAGATCATTAATCTTTGCTTTTCTTATATCCTGATCCAGTCTGATCAAAAAAGCTTTATCAGACTCAAGATTGAATTCCACAGCCCTGTAACCTAGAAAGGTAGCTTTATCTAGTAAAAGGACACTCCAAACGACGAGACTCGTTCCCGATTTACTAGATAAATTTTTTAAATGATTTCTTTAAAGATCCAACCGTACGGATATTAATATATATGAATTTTAGTCATATAAAAAAATTATTAAAAAAAATCAAATTCATCTTGCATGTCAGGATTTGAAAAATCTAGTAAAAGTACAACTCTAGAAAACGAGACTCGTTCCCGATTTACTAGATAAATTTTTAAAATGATTTCTTCGTCGATCCAACCATACGAATTTTAAGATATATCAATTTTAGTCATAGGAAAAATATATTAAAAAATTTCAAATTCATCTTCCATGTCTGAATTAGAAAAATCTAGTAAAAGTACAACTCCAAACAACGAGACTCGTTCCCAATTTACTAGATAAATTTTTAAAATGATTTCTTCGATGATCCAACTGTACGGATATTATGATATATCAATTTTATTCATAGGAAAAAATATTAAAAAATTTCAAATTCATCTCGCATTTCACGATTAGAAAAATCTGGTAAAAGGACACTCCAAACAACTGGACTCGTTCACGATTTACTAGATAAATTTTTAAAATAATTTCTTTTACGATCCAACCGTACGGATGTTAATATATATCAATTTTATTCATATGAAAAAATTGATAAAAAAATTCAAATTCATCTTGTATGTCAGGATTTGAAAAATCTTGCAAAAGTACAACTTCAAAAAACGAGACTTGTTCCCGATTTACTAGATAAATTTTTAAAATAATTTCTTTGATGATCCAACCATACGGATGTTAATTTATATCAATTTTAGTCATATGAAAAAAATGTTAAAAAATTCAAATTCATCTTGCATGTGTGGATTTGAGAAATCTAGTAAAAGTACAACTCCAGACAACAAGACTCGTTCCCGATTTACTAGATAAATTTTTAAAATGATTTCTTCGACGATCCAACCGTATGGATATTAAGATCTATCAATTTTAGTTATAGGAAAAAAATATTAAAAAACTTCATATTCATCTAGCATGTCAGAATTATAAAAATCTAGTAAAAGGACACTTCAAACAACGAGACTCGTTCTCGATTTACTAGATAAAATTTTAAAATGATTTTTTTGACGATCCAACCATACGGATGTTAATATTTATTAATTTATTCATATGAAAAAATCATTAAAAAAATTCAAATTTATCTTGCATGTGAGGATTTGAAAAATCTAGTAAAAGTACGAATCCAGACAACGAGACTCGTTCCCCATTCACTAGATAAATTTTTAAAATAATTTCTTCGACGATCCAACAATACCGATATTAATATATATGAATTTTAGTCTTAGGAACAAAATAATAAAAAATTTCAAATTCATCTAGCATGTCAAGATTAGAAAAATCTAGTAAAAGGACACTCCAAACAACGAGAGTCGTTCCCGATTTACTAGATAGATTTTTTAAATGATTTCTTTGACAATCCATCCGTACGGATGTTAATATATATCAATTTTAGTCATATGAAAAAAAATTTAAAAAATTCAAATTCATCTTGCATGTCAGGATTAGAAAAATCTAGTAAAAGTATAACTCCATACAACTAGACTCGTTCCCGATTTACTAGATAAATTTTTAAAATGATTTCTTCGATGATCTAACCGTACGGATATTAACATATATGAATATTAGTCATAGGAAAAAAATATTAAAAAATTTAAAATTCATCTAGCATGTCAGGATTAGAAAAATCTAGTAAAAGGACACTTCAAACAACGAGACTCGTTCCCGATTTACTAGATATATTTTTTAAATGATTTCTTTAACGATCCAACCGCACAGATGTTAATATATATATCAATTTTAGTCATATGAAAAAAATATTAAAAAAATTCAAATTCATCTTGCATGCCAGGATTTGAAAATTCTAGTCAAAGTACAACTCCAAACAACGAGATTCGTTCCCGATTTACCAGATAAATATTTTAAATGATTTTTTTTGAGGATCCAACAGTACGAATGTTAAGATATATCAATTTTAGTCATAGGAAAAATATATTAAAAAATTTCAAATTTATCTTGCATGTCAGGATTAGAAAAATCTAGTAAAAGTATAACTCCACACAACGAGACTAGTCCCCTATTTATTAGATAAATTTTTAAAATGATTTATTCGACGATCTAATCTTACGGATATTAAGATATATCTATTTTATTCATATGAAAAAATTATTAAAAAAATTCAAATTGATTTTGAATGTCAGGATTGGAAAAATCTAGTAAAAGTACAACTCCAAACAACGAGACTCGTTCTCGATTTACAAGATAAATTTTTAAAATGATTTCTTCGACGATCCAACCGTACGTATATTAAGATATATCAATTTTAATCATAGGAAAAAATATTAAAAAATTTCAAATTTATCTAGCATGTCACGATTAGAAAAATCTAGTAAAAGGACACTCCAAACAATGGGACTCGTTCCCGATTTACTAGATAAATTTTTAAAATGATTTCTTTGATGATCCAACTGAACGGATGTCAAGATATATCAATTTTAGTCATATAAAAAAATTATTAAAAAAATTCAAATACATCTTGCATGTCAGGTTTTGAAAAATCTAGTAAAAGTACAACTCTAGATAACAAGACTCGTTCTCGATTTAGTAGATAAATTTTTAAAATGATTTCTTCGATGATCCAACCGTACAAATATTAATATATATCAATTTTAGGCATAGGAAAAATATATTAAAAAATTTTAAATTCATCTTGCATGTCAGGACTAGAAATATCTAGTAAAAGTACAACTCCACACAACGAGACTCGTTCCCTATTTACTAGATAAATTTTTAAAATGATTTCTTCGATGATCTAACCATACGGATGTTAAGATATATAGAGTTTATTCATATGAAAAAATTACTAAAAAAATTCAAATTTATCTTGAATGTCAGGATTAGAAAAATCTAGTCAAAGTATAACTCCAAACAACGAGGCTCGTTACCGATTTACTAGATAAATTTTTTAAAATGATTTCTTCGACAATCCAACCGTACGGATATTAAGATATATCAATTTGAGTCATAGGAAAAAAATATTAAAAAATTTTAAATTCATCTAGAATGTCACGATTAGAAAAATCTTGTAAAAGGGCACTCCAAACAACAGGACTCCTTCCCGATATACTAGATAAAATTTTAAAATGATTTCTTTGACGATACTGTTAGTGTAGGTGCCCTAGAGGCAATACATTATTCTTTTATAATCTTTATGTCAGTTGATCATTCAATAAATGTATTTATTATGACCTTAATTACTATGATATTTTGTTAGCATAATAAATGTCCACAGAATCATATTCTTAAAGGTCCCTAGTCGAGTATTATTATATAGGACAATAATAATACATAGATAGACTAGTATGTTGTTTAACAAGATAACCACATCTCATTGGTTATAAGTATGGGGATACTAAAGTCAATACATAGGTACATGTAAGAGTACGTGGTACTGGACAGACCCACAGTGAGATTCTTCATGTTTAATAAAGTCATAAGAAAGACTCACAGTGATAATGGTGTAACGATCCTTTGACTTGAAATCATTATATTTCTATACGAGGATTAATATACTTTGACTACATTAAAAGTTACTTTTGATCGGGTGATGATAAAAGTGGACATCGGGTATATCATGAGTCGTATGAGAAATATGAATGATAGATAAAGGATTTAACCCTCCTATAATTATGAGAGATATTATTGGCCTCTTGATTGAGTGAGATTATAAAAGCATGGCCATGCTCAAATAATGATTTGTCTCGATAATCTACTCATGGATCAAGTAAACCAGGATTAAATGTTGAAGAGGATGACTAAATACATGCCTCGAGTTTAATCTATAATATGTATGGTTAAAAAGATTATATTACACGAAAAACATTAATCACGAAAGGTTTTATCTAATCACGAATTAATTATTGTTTAATTGGGTAACAATGATGTATTACTAGATACCGCTCATTGTTTATAATTTTATTAGAGAATAAAATTATTGCCAGTTAAATAATAGCCTATAGGGTCGCAAAAATAGAGCACTTAATGGAATAGTTAATTTAAATTATGGATTTAAATTAATTGATGATTATTTGAATTTTATTATAATTAAGTAAGACTTAATTGAGATAATATAAATTTGAATTAAAAGGAATGTTTTTTGCCCATAATAATTAAGTATGACTTAGTTATTAATTAAATAATAAAAATTCGTTTTTATTATTTAATCCAATACCTACTAGGGTTGGGCTTTGCTGTTATGGGCCTTTTTAATCAGCCATTATAAATACATAATGATAGGTTAAAGAGGCTTGTACGTTTTTTGAGAAAACCCTAGCAGCAAAGAGAGGCAGAGGCAATTCAGATCGTCAAGAAGGAGGCTAGTACATCCATTCCGTAGTCAAATTCGTGAGACGTTCTTGAAGGTGCTCGTGTGGATACCATAGAGGTGTTTCTCCGAGAGGTAGACACAAAGCGTGATAGCTAGGATCTCCGTTGAGTTCGTGAAAGTTAAGCTCTTGAAAGGTATGATTCGTTATCTCCATAATCTGCCCATAATTATACATGGATCCTGTTTTTGGGTTTTGAAATTTTTGTTTTATTTACGTTTATCCGCTACGTTTTATGCCTTCGAGACCCAACAATGGCATCAGAGCTACGTGTATAAGGGGCTGATTTGGTTACGTGTTTACTGTATTTTTACAAGTATGCATGTGTGATGAGTCTGCCATGATAACAGTTATGTTATATGAGTCTGCCATGATAACAGTTATGTTATATGAATGATATGATGAATCTGTTAATGATCTATATGATGATACTAGTATGTTTAAGATCTGCCATAACTCATATGTATGCGATCTCTTAAAATATGTATACTGATACATGTTTTTGGTAACTGGGATATGGATCGTGTGTATACTGATACATGCTTCTGGAATAGTATTCTGATACATGTTTTGCTAGTATTCTGATACTTGATTTTGCAAAAATTTCCGCGTGCTTAGGGTTTCGTTTTTAATTTGTGCTTATGACATATGCTTTACTTATTTATTATTCTTGATTGGATCATGATAAGTGATAAATAGTATGTCATCTTTATATAATCTATCATGTTCTTTAATGGTTACTTGAGCATGGTGCATAGTTATGGCCTTAAGACCTTAGTTGTAATGGTTTATTCTTTTGGTTTGTAATAAATACGACTTGCATGTCGTTTTCTATTTGTAGTTGTTTTATCTCGAATGTAACTCGAGTTCTTTTGTAAGTTCATTAGTATAATTCTTAATGTAACATCCAAGAAGGACAAGGGAAAGAGGAGGCATCCTATGGAGGCCAAGGAGACCATGGAAGCAATAGAGAAGACATATGTAATAGTTATTTTTATACCATAGACTGACCTTGATCTTTTCATTAGCCTGAAAAGATCACATAGGATTGGGCCATAACTATTGCACGTTTACTTTACGCACTTTTCATATGATGTATAAATAGTATGTGTAGAGTAGAAAATGCATGTTTTAATTAGATTAATGATGCATGTATGTATTAGATACATCACCCATGCCATGCCTTTAAACAAGATAAAATCTGTAACGACTCAAGATTTAAAATTAACAAATGATCATGAGATTCTTGTGTTTATGAAACACGGAATAAAATATGAATTTTCTTTATTTCTGACACGGGGCGATTTTGTCAACAACTGGTTCATAGAACTTGTAAGGCTGTGGGTTTTAAGCGAGAGCGATGTGACTCCTCCACTACCTGGAAATCAAACCATTGACGAGTATTGATTTGAAGTATTTTATTTAAGGAAAAATAGGGAATCTCTTTATAATGGGATCATGATCGTTCTAAATTAAAAATCCCTAAGTAAAAATATTAAGTTTTAATCAGATGCTTTCCAATGAATGAACACTCATTAAATCCTAGATCGATAAGGGGAAGGGTTGTCAGTGGCAGGGGACTCCTATCTATCATGGTGAAATGCGACGAATATAAACGGTTATATTTGGACGTTGTATTATTGGGTCTAACTTAACTGAGTCATCATAATATGGTGAATATAAATGGTTATATTCAACTATTATGAACTTAGAAGCATAGAGTTTGGTTAAAAATCTATTAGGTAGATAAGATCAATTGTTGTTCACCAAATTATCCAAGAATTATATATGATATAATTGACAATTGTTGTCTACCTAAATAATCATGTTTTAAGGATACCAGTGGTTGACTTAGAACATGACGAAATATGGATCTTGGCTCACTAGAAAGATTTATGGGATATACTTTTCGAATTAATAGTTAGGGCTATTAATTTGATAAAAAAATAGTGGGAGATATATTATGAATATATCATAATCATGTGAACATAAAATTTTAACTCAGACAATCTAATGTTTATTTTGCACTTTTATTATTGTAGATACTGAGTAATGGAAAACAACACAAACACACTATCCGTACATTCAGTCCTTGAGAAGGACAAGCTGACAGGAGGAAACAACTTCCTAGACTGGCAGAGGAATTTGAGGACTGTCCTCGGGCAGGAGCGCAAGCTTCATGTCATTGATATTCCTCCTCCAGGCCCCCTTCCTGAGGGTGCTACTGCTGATGAACGAGCAGCACACACAAGGGATGAGAATGATGCAAATGATGTTGCATGTCTTATGTTGGCAACTATGAGTGCTGAGCTTCAAAGACAGCATGTGCATATGGATGCATATACTATCAATGAGCACTTACAAAGCATGTTTGCAAGCCAAACTCGTCAAGAAAGGTTCAACATGAGTAAGTCACTTTTTAATTGCAAACAAGGGGCGAGTGAACCAGTTGGCCCACATGTTTTGAAGATGATTGGTTATATTGAGTACCTTGAAACTTTGGGTTTCCTGATTGGTCCGGAAACTGGTATTGACATAATCATGAATTCTTTGAACAACAAATTCTCTCAGTTTGTTGTGAACTACAATATGAATGAATTTGACAAAACACCTACTGAATTGTTGCATATGTTGAGAACATATGAGACCGACATGAAGACAGCTGAACCTGCTCCCATACTGATGGTGGGAAATAAAGGTAAGGCCAAAGGGAAGGGCAAGTGGAAGGGTAAGAAGAAGATTGGATCTGATTCTACACCCAAGCCAAAGTCAAGTCCCAAACAGGCTTTAAAGCCTAAAGGTGGTGTGGCCAAGGGTGACTGTCACTACTGTAAGAAAGATGGTCACTTGAAGAGAAACTGTCCAATTTACTTGGAGGATCTAAAGAAAAAGAAAGCAGTTCAGATTTCTGGATCAGGTATTTATGTTATAGAAGTCAATTTGTCTATTTCTACATCTTGGTTATTTGATACTGGATGTGCTTCTCATATTTGTATAAATGTGAAGGGCCTGCAGAGAAGTAGAACTTTGGCTAAGGGAGAAGTGGACCTAAGAGTAGGCAATGGAGCAAAAGTTGCTACTTTAGCTGTAGGGACTTATTATTTATCTATGCCCTCTGGGCTTGTTTTAGAACTAGAAGACTGTTTTTACGTTCCTGCGATTCGCAGAAACATTATTTCTGTTTCTTGTTTGGACAAGAAAGGTTTTCCGTTTACAATAAAGAACAACAGTTGCTCTTTTGCTTTGAATGATTTAACCTATGGTGTTGCGCGTTTATTTAATGGTTTATATGTTCTTGATTTAGATAACCCTGTCTGTAATATAGAAAATAAATGACTTAAAATGAATGACTCAAATCAAACATACCTCTGGCATTGTTGTCTAGGCCACATAAATGAGAAACGCATATCCAAATTACATAAGGATGGATACTTGGATAAGTTTGATTTTGAATCATAACAAGAATGCGAATCTTGTTTGCTTGGTAAGATGACTAAAGCCCCTTTCACTGGTAAGGGTCAAAGGGCCACTAAACGTCTGGAGCTAATACATAGTGATGTATGTGGCCCAATGCGTGTAATGGCTAGAGGAGGCTACTACTACTTCATAACATTTACTGATGATTTCAGTAGATATGGATATGTATATCTTATGAAGAACAAATCCGATTCTTTTGAAAAATTTAAAGAATACAAGGTTGAAGTAGAGAAGCAAATTGGCGGAGATGCAAGTATTAAGATCTTACGATCCGATCGTGGGGGTGAATACTTAAGCACCGAATTTAGAGAGTATTTGAAAGAGTGTGGTATTGTATCACAACTCATCCCGCCAGGAACTCCTCAATGGAATGGAGTTTCAGAGAGGAGAAATCGCACCTTGTTGGACATGGTGCGATCGATGATGAGTCATGCAGATCTTCCAATTAGTTTCTGGGGTTACACTCTAGAAACAGCGGCTTTCACACTTAACCGTGTTTCTACTAAGAAGGTTCAAAAGACTCCATATGAGATATGGAAGGAGAAACGGTGAGGCATGAACTTTATGAAAGTTTGGGGATGTAAGGCGTTTGTGAAACGTCAAGAATCTGACAAGCTTGGACCTAAATCCGAAGAGTGCATTTTTGTAGGATACCCTAATGAAATAAAGGCGTATTATTTTTATAGTCCTTCTGAGCAGAAAGTGTTTATTGCTCGAGATGATGTCTTCATGGAAAGAGATTTTGTTTCCAAAAGAAACAGTGGGAGAACTATAGATCTCGATGAAGATCGAGAACCGCAAAATAGCATTGAACCTGAAGTGGAACAAGAGCAGAATAATGATAATGCTCAACAAACACGGGTTGTTCGTAGATCTGGTAGATTTCGCCATGAGCCAGAGAGATATGGATTTCTCATGACTCAGTGTGGTGATTTGATGCTCATAGATGAAGATGAGCCTCTCACATACCAAGATGCTATGAACAGTCCAGACTCTAAGAGATGGCTTGAAGCCATGAAATCCGAGATAGATTCCATGTACGAAAACCAAGTATGGACTTTGGTTGATCCACCTGAAGGGGTAAAACCCATAGGGTGCAAATGGGTTTTAAGAAGAAAAAGGGCATGGATGGAAATGTTCAGACCTATAAAGCTAGGCTGGTTGCAAAAGGTTTCAAACAAATTCATGGTATTGACTATGATGAAACTTTCTCACCAGTGGCTATGGTCAAGTCTATAAGGATTTTACTTGCCATTGCAGCATTCCATGATTATGAAATCTGGCAAATGGATGTCAAAATAGCCTTCCTTAATGGAAGCCTTGAAGAGGATGTGTACATGACACAACCTGAGGGTTTTGTCGATCCAAGGAATGCTGGAAAGGTATGTAAATTGCGTCGATCCATTTATGGATTGAAGCAATCCTCTAGGAGATGGAATATCCGTTTTGATGAAATAGTCACAGAGTATGGCTTTGGTCAAAACGAAGATGAACCGTGTGTTTACAAGAAGGTTAGTGGGAGCTATGTGGCATTCATAGTACTATATGTTGATGATATACTACTAATGGGGAATGACATACCTTCTCTAAAGGCTGTTAAGACTTGGTTAGGGAGTAATTTCTCCATTAAAGACTTAGGAGAGGCATCCTACATTCTAGGAATGAGGATCTATAGAGAAAGACATAGAAGGATGATCGGTCTAAGTCAGAGCACATACATTGATAAGGTTTTGCATCGTTTTGGAATGCAAAATGCAAAAAGGGGATATGTCCCCGTGTCTCAAGGGATAACGATCTCCAAGGACCAGTGTCCGAAATCATTGGATGAGAAGGACCACATGAATAAAGTTCCATATGCTTCAGCAATTGGATCTATCATGTATGCAATGGTATGTACTCGCCCAGATGTCTCGTATGCTTTGAGCATGACGAGCAGATACCAGTCTAATCCGGGTGAAGGTCACTGGACGGCAGTTAAGAATATTCTTAAGTACCTGAAAAGAACTAAAGATTCATTCTTGGTGTATGAAGGAGAAGAGAAACTCGTTGTAAAAGGTTACACCGATGCAAGTTTCAAAACAGACAGAGATGATACTGTATCACAGTCTGGTTTTGTGTTTTGTCTAAACGGAGGTGCTGTAAGCTGGAAGAGTTCAAAGCAAGAAACAGTAGCTGATTCTACAATGGAGGCTGAGTTCATTGCAGCTTGTGAAGCAGCTAAGGAGGCTGTTTGGATTCGAAAGTTCATTTCTGATTTGGGAGTGGTTCCATCGATCGCAGATCCCATTGATCTATACTGCGATAATAATGGAACCATTGCACAGGCTAAAGAACCTAGATCACACTCCCGGGCTAAACATATACTCAGAAGATTTCACCTTATTCGAGAGATTAATGAAAGGGGTGATATACACATATGTAAAGTGCACACAAATGATAACATTGCAGACCCACTGACCAAAGGCTTGTCGCAGCAGAAGCACGATGGTCACACTGGTTCCATGGGTATTAGATATATGGGTGATTGGCTCTAGTGCAAGTGGGAGATTGTTAGTGTAGGTGCCCTAGAGGCAATACATTATTCTTTTATAATCTTTATGTCAGTTGATCATTCAATAAATGTATTTATTATGACCTTAATTACTGTGATATTTTGTTAGCATAATAAATGTCCATAGAATCATGATACAAATTGTATAGTTTAAGTACATGACTTGAACTTGAGATTATATAATATATCATATTCTTAAAGGTCCCTAGTCGAGTATTATTATATAGGACAATAATAATACATAGATAGACTAGTATGTTGTTTGACAAGATAACCACATCTCATTGGTTATAAGCATGGGGATAGTAAAGTCAACACATAGGTACATGTGAGAGTACATGGTACTGGACAGACCCACAGTGAGATTCTTCATGTTTAATAAAGTCATAAGAAAGACTCACAGTGATAATGGTGTAGCGATCCTTTGACTTGAAATCATTATATTTCTATACGAGGATTAATATACTTTGACTACATTAAAAGTTACTTTTGATCGGGTGATGATAAAAGTGGATATCGGGTATATCATGAGTCGTATGAGAAATATGAATGATAGATAAAGGATTTAACCCTCCTATAATTAGGAGAGATATTATTGGCCTCTTGATTGAGTGAGATTATAAAAGCATGGCCATGCTCAAATAATGATTTGTCTCGATAATCTACTCATGGATCAAGTAAACCGGGATTAAATGTTGAAGAGGATGACTAAATACATGCCTCGAGTTTAATCTATAATATGTATGGGTAAAGGGATTATATTACTGGAAAAACATTGATCACGAAAGGTTTTATCTAATCACGATTTAATTATTGTTTAATTAGGTAACAATGATGTATTACTAGATACCGCTCATTGTTTATAATTTTATTAGAGAATAAAATTATTGCCAGTTAAATAATAGCCTATAGGGTCGCACAAATAGAGCACTTAATGAAATAGTTAATTTAAATTATGGATTTAAATTAATTGATGATTATTTGAATTTTATTATAATTAAGTAAGACATAATTGAGATAATATAAATTTGAATTAAAAGGAATGTTTTTTGCCCATAATAATTAAGTATGACTTAGTTATTAATTAAATAAAAGAAATTCATTTTTATTATTTAATCCAATACCTACAAGGGTTGGGCTTTGCTGTTATGGGCCTTTTTAATCAGCCATTATAAATACATAATGATAGGTTAAAGAGGCTTGTACGTTTTTTAAGAAAACCCTAGCAGCAAAGAGAGGCAGAGGCAATTCAGATCGTCAAGAAGGAGGGTAGTACATCCATTCCGTAGTCAAATTTGTGAGACGTTCTTGAAGGTGCTTGTGTGGATACCATAGAGGTGTTTCTCCGAGAGGTAGACACAAAGCGTGATAGCTAGGATCTCCGTTGAGTTCGTGAAAGTTAAGCTCTTGAAAGGTATGATTCGTTATCACCATAATCTGCCCATAATTATACATGGATCCTGTTTTTGGGTTTTGAAATTTTTGTTTTATTTACGTTTATCCGCTGCGTTTTATGCCTTCGAGACCCAACAGATACAACCGTACGAATATTAATATATATCAATTTTAGTCATATGAAAAAATTGTTAAAAAAATTCAAATTCATCTTGCATGTCAGGATTTGAAAAATCTAGTAAAAGTACAACTCCAGACAACGAGACTCGTTCCCGATTTACTAGATAAATTTTTTAAATGATTTCTTCGACGATCCAACTTTATGGATGTTTAGATATATCTATTTTAGTCATAGAAAAAAATTATTAAAAAATTTCAAATTCTTCTTGCATGTCAGGATTAGAAAAATCTAGAAAAAGTACAACTCCACACAACGAGACTCATTCCAAATTCACTAGATAAATTTTTAAAATGATTTCTTTGATGATCCAACCATACGGATGTTAATATATATCAAGTTTAGTCATATGAAAAAATTGTTAAAAAAATTCAAATTCATCTTGCATGTCAGGATTTGAAAAATCTAGTAAAAGTACAACTCCAAACAACGAGACTCGTTCCTGATTTACTAGATAAATTTTAAAAATGATTTCTTCGATGATCTAAATGTACAGATATTAAGATCTATCAATTTTAGTTATAGGAAAAAAATATTAAAAAACTTCAAATTCATCTAGCATGTCAGGATTAGAAAAATCTAGTAAAAGGACACTCCAAATAATGAGACTCGTTCCCAATTTACTAGATAAATTTTTTAAATGATTTTTTTGAATCCAACCGTACGGATGTTAATATATATCAATTTTAGTCATATGAAAAAATTATTTAAAAAATTCATATTCATCTTGCATGTCAGGATTTGAAAATTCTAGTAAAAGTACAACTCCAGACAACGAGACTCGTTCCCGATTTACTAGATAAATTTTTTAAATGATTTCTTCGACAATCCAACCGTACGAATGTTAAGATATATTAATTTTAGTCATAGGAAAATTATATTAAAAAATTTGAAATTCATCTTGCATGTCAGGATTAGAAAAATCTAGTAAAAGTACAACTCTACACAACGAGACTCGTGTTAGTGTAGGTGCCCTATAAACAATACATTATTCTTTTAAATTTTTATGTCAGTTGATCATTCAATAAATGTATTTATTATGACCTTAATTACTGTGATATTTTGTTAGAATAATAAATGTCCTTAGAATAATGATACACATTGTATAGTTTAAGTACATGACTTGAACTTGAGATTATATAATATACCATATTCTTAAAGGTTCCTAGTGGAGTATTATTATATACGACAATAATAATACATAGATAGACTAGTATGTTGTTTGACAAGATAACCACATCTCATTGGTTATAAGTATGGGGATACTAAAGTCAATACATAGGTACATGTGAGAGTACATGGTACTGGACAGACCCACAGTGAGATTCTTCATGTTTAATAAAGTCATAAGAAAGACTCAAAGTGATAATGGTGTAACGATCCTTTGACTTGAAATCATTATATTTCTATACGAGGATTAATATACTTTGACTACATTCAAAGTTACTTTTGATCGGGTGATGATAAAACTGGACATCGGGTATATCATCAGTCGTATGAGAAATATGAATGATAGATAAAGGATTTAACCCTCCTATAATTAGGAGAGATATTATTGGCCTCTTGATTGAATGAGATTATAAAAGAATGGCCATGCTCAAATAATGATTTATCTTGATAGTCTACTCATGGATCAAGTAAACCCGGATTAAATGTTGAAGAGGATGACTAAATACATGCCTCGAGTTTAATCTATAATATGTATAGTTAAAGGGATTATATTACACGAAAAATATTAATCACGAAAGGTTTTATCTAATCACGATTTAATTATTGTTTAATTGGGTAACAATGATGTATTACTAGATACCGCTCATTGTTTATAATTTTATTAGAGAATAAAATTATTGCCAATTAAATAATAGCCTATAGGGTCGCACAAATAGATCACTTAATGGAATAGTTAATTAAAATTATGGATTTAAATTAATTGATGATTATTCGAATTTTATTATAATTAAGTAAGACTTAATTGATATAATATAAATTCGAATTAAAAGGAATGTTTTTTTTGCCCATAATAATTAAGTATGACTTAGTTATCAATTAAATAATTGAAATTCGTTTTTATTATTTAATCCAATACCTACTAGGGTTGGGCTTTGTTGTTATGGGTCTTTTTAATCAGCCATTATAAATAGATAATGATAGGTTAAAGAGGCTGGTACGTTTTTGGAGAAAAACCCTAGCAGCGAAGAGAGGCAGAGGCAATTCGGTTCGTCAAGAAGGAGTCTAGTACATCCATTCCGTAGTCAAGTTCGTGAGACGTTCTTGGAAGTGCTCGTGAGGATACCATAGAGGTGTTTCTCCGAGGGGTAGACACAAAGCGTGATAGCTAGGATCTCCATTGAGTTCGTGAAAAGTCAGGCTCTTGAAAGGTATGATTCGTTATCTCCATAATCTGCCCACAATTATACATGGATCCTGTTTTTGAATTTCGATTTTTTTTGTTTTATTACGTTTATCCGCTGCGTTTTATGCCTTCGGAACCCATCAACTCATTCCCTATTTACTAGATAAATTTTTAAAATAATTTCTTCGACGATCCAACCTTACGGATGTTAAGATATATGAATTTTATTCATATGAAAAAATTATTAAAAAAATTCAAATTCATCTTGAATGTCAGGATTAGAAAAATCTAGTAAAAGTACAACTCCAAACAACGAGACTCGTTCCCGATTTACTAGATAATTTTTTAAAATAATTTCTTCAACGATCCAACCGTACGGATATTAAGATATATCAATTTTAGTCATAGGAAACAAATATTAGAAAATTTCAAATTCATCTAGAATGTCACGATTAGAAAAATCTAGTAAAAGGACACTCCAAACAACGAGACTCGTTCCTGATTTACTAGATAAATTTTTTAAATGATTTCTTTGACGATCTAACCTTACGGATAATAATATATATCAATTTTAGTGATATGAAAAAATTATTAAAAAAATTTAAATTCATCTTGCATGTCAGGATATAAAAAATCTAGTAAAAGTACAACTCCCGACAACGAGACTCGTTCCCGATTTACTAGATAATTTTTTAGATGATATCTTCGAAAATCAACCGTACGAATATTAAGATATATTAATTTTAGTCATAGGAAAATTATATTAAAAAATTTGAAATTCATCTTGCATGTTAGGATTAGAAAAATCTAGAAAAAGTACAACTCCACACAATGAGACTCGTTCCCGATTTACTAGATAAATTTTTAAAATGATTTCTTTGACGATGCAACCGTACGGATGTTAATATATATCAATTTTAGTCGTATGAAAAAATTGTTAAAAAAAATCAAATTCATCTTGCATGTCAGGATTTGAAAAATCTAGTAAAAGTACAACTCCAGACAACGAGACTCGTTCCCGATTTACTAGATAAATTTTTAAAATGATTTCTTCGACGATCTAACTGTACAGATATTAAGATCTATGATTTTAGTTATAGGAAAAAAATATTAAAAAACTTCAAATTCATCTAGCATGTTAGGATTAGAAAAATCTAGTAAAATGATACTCCAAACAACGAGACTCGTTCCCGATTTACTAGATAAATTTTTTAAATGATTTCTTTGAATCTAACCATACGGATGTTAATATATATCAATTTTAGTCATATGAAAAAATTATTAAAAAAATTGAAATTCATGTTGCATGTTAGGATTTGAAAATCCTAGTAAAAGTACAACTCCCGACAACGAGTCATGTTCCCGATTTACTAGATAAATTTTTTAATTGATTTCTTCGACGATCCAACCTATGAATTTTAAGATAAATCAATTTTAGTCATAGGAAAATTATGTTAAAAAATTTCAAATTCATCTTGCATGTCAGGATTAGAAAAATCTAGTAAAAGTATAACTCTACACAACGAGACTCGTTCCCTATTTACTAGATAAATTTTTAAAATGATTTCTTCGACAATCCAACCTTACGGATGTTAAGATATATCAATTTTATTCATATGAAAAAATTATTGAAAGAATTCAAATTCATCTTGAATGTCAGGATTAGAAAAATCTAGTAAAAGTACAACTCCAAACAACGAGACTCATTCCTGATTTACTAGATAAATTTCTTCGATGATTCAACCATACAGATATTAAGATATATCAATTTTAGTCATCAGAAAAAATATTAAAAAATTTCAAATTCATTTAGCATGTCACGATTAGAAAAATCTAGTAAAAGGACACTCCATACAACGGGGCTCATTCCCGACTTACTACATAAATTTTGAAAATGATTTCTTTGACGATCCAACCATACAGATGTTAAGATATGTCAATTTTAGTCATATGAAAAAATTATTAAAAAAATTCAAATACATCTTGCATGTCAGGATTTGAAAAATCCAGTAAAAGTTCAACTCTAGACAACGAGACTCATTCCCGATTTACTAGATAAATTTTTAAAATGATTTCTTCGATGATACAACCGTACGAATTTTAATATATATCAATTTTACTCATAGGAAAAATATATTAGAAAATTTCAAATTCATCTTCATGTCAGGATTAGAAAATTTTTGTAAAAGTACAACTCCACACAACGAGACTCGTTCCCTATTTACTAGATTAATTTTTAAAATGATTTTTTCGACGATCCAACCTTACGGATGTTAAGATATATAAATTTTATTGATATGAAAAAATTATTAAAAAAAATTCAAATTCATCTTAAATGTCAGGATTAGAGAAATCTAGTAAAAGTACAACTCCAAACAACGAGACTCGTTCCCGATTTACTAGATAAATTTTTAAAATAATTTCTTCAACGATCCAACCGTACGGATATTAAGATATATCAATTTTAGTCATAGGAAACAAATATTAGAAAATTTCAAATTCATCTAGAATGTCACGATTAGAAAAATCTAGTAAAAGGACACTCCAAATAACGAGACTCTTTCCCGATTTACTAGATAAATTTTTTAAATGATTTCTTTGACGATCTAATCTTACGGATAATAATATATATCAATTTTAGTGATATTAAAAAATTATTAAAAAAATTCAAATTCATCTTGCATGTCAAGATATAAAAAATCTAGTAAAAGTACAACTCCCGACAACGAGACTCGTTCCCGATTTACTAGATAATTTTTTAGATGATTTCTTCGACAATCAACCGTACGAATGTTAAGATATATTAATTTTAGTCATAGGAAAATTATATTAAAAAATTTGAAATTAATCTTTCATGTTAAGATTAGAAAAATCTAGAAAAAGTACAACTCCACACAATGAGACTCGTTCCCGATTTACTAGATAAATTTTAAAAATGATTTCTTTGACGATCCAACCATACGGATGTTAATATATATCAATTTTAGTCGTATGAAAAAATTGTTAAAAAAATTCAAATTCATCTTGCATGTCAGGATTTGAAAAATCTAGTAAAAGTACAACTCCAGACAACGAGACTCGTTCCCGATTTACTAGATAAATTTTTAAAATGATTTCTTCGACGATCCAACTGTACAGATATTAAGATCTATCAATTTTAGTTATAGGAAAAAAATATTAAAAAACTTCAAATTCATCTAGCATGTTAGGATTAGAAAAATCTAGTAAAATGATACTCCAAACAACGAGACTCGTTCCCGATTTACTAGATAAATTTTTTAAATGATTTCTTTGAATCTAACCGTACGGATGTTAATATATATCAATTTTAGTCATATGAAAAAATTATTAAAAAAATTGAAATTCATGTTGCATGTTAGGATTTGAAAATTCTAGTAAAAGTACAACTCCCGACAACGAGTCATGTTCCCGATTTACTAGATAAATTTTTTAATTGATTTCTTCGACGATCCAACCTATGAATTTTAAGATAAATCAATTTTAGTCATAGGAAAATTATGTTAAAAAATTTCAAATTCATCTTGCATGTCAGGATTAGAAAAATCTAGTAAAAGTATAACTCTACACAACGAGACTCGTTCCCTATTTACTAGATAAATTTTTAAAATGATTTCTTCGACAATCCAACCTTACGGATGTTAAGATATATCAATTTTATTCATATGAAAAAATTATTGAAAGAATTCAAATTCATCTTGAATGTCAGGATTAGAAAAATCTAGTAAAAGTACAACTCCAAACAACGAGACTCATTCCTGATTTACTAGATAAATTTCTTCGATGATTCAACCATACAGATATTAAGATATATCAATTTTAGTCATCAGAAAAAATATTAAAAAATTTCAAATTCATTTAGCATGTCACGATTAGAAAAATCTAGTAAAAGGACACTCCATACAACGGGGCTCATTCCCGACTTACTACATAAATTTTGAAAATGATTTCTTTGACGATCCAACCATACAGATGTTAAGATATGTCAATTTTAGTCATATGAAAAAATTATTAAAAAAATTCAAATACATCTTGCATGTCAGGATTTGAAAAATCCAGTAAAAGTTCAACTCTAGACAACGAGACTCATTCCCGATTTACTAGATAAATTTTTAAAATGATTTCTTCGATGATACAACCGTACGAATTTTAATATATATCAATTTTACTCATAGGAAAAATATATTAGAAAATTTCAAATTCATCTTCATGTCAGGATTAGAAAATTTTTGTAAAAGTACAACTCCACACAACGAGACTCGTTCCCTATTTACTAGATTAATTTTTAAAATGATTTTTTCGACGATCCAACCTTACGGATGTTAAGATATATAAATTTTATTGATATGAAAAAATTATTAAAAAAAATTCAAATTCATCTTAAATGTCAGGATTAGAGAAATCTAGTAAAAGTACAACTCCAAACAACGAGACTCGTTCCCGATTTACTAGATAAATTTTTAAAATAATTTCTTCAACGATCCAACCGTACGGATATTAAGATATATCAATTTTAGTCATAGGAAACAAATATTAGAAAATTTCAAATTCATCTAGAATGTCACGATTAGAAAAATCTAGTAAAAGGACACTCCAAATAACGAGACTCGTTCCCGATTTACTAGATAAATTTTTTAAATGATTTCTTTGACGATCTAATCTTACGGATAATAATATATATCAATTTTAGTGATATGAAAAAATTATTAAAAAAATTCAAATTCATCTTGCATGTCAAGATATAAAAAATCTAGTAAAAGTACAACTCCCGACAACGAGACTCGTTCCCGATTTACTAGATAATTTTTTAGATGATTTCTTCGACAATCAACCGTACGAATGTTAAGATATATTAATTTTAGTCATAGGAAAATTATATTAAAAAATTTGAAATTAATCTTTCATGTTAAGATTAGAAAAATCTAGAAAAAGTACAACTCCACACAATGAGACTCGTTCCCGATTTACTAGATAAATTTTAAAAATGATTTCTTTGACGATCCAACCATACGGATGTTAATATATATCAATTTTAGTCGTATGAAAAAATTGTTAAAAAAAATTCAAATTCATCTTGCATGTCAGGATTTGAAAAATCTAGTAAAAGTACAACTCCAGACAACGAGACTCGTTCCCGATTTACTAGATAAATTTTTAAAATGATTTCTTCGACGATCCAACTGTACAGATATTAAGATCTATCAATTTTAGTTATAGGAAAAAAATATTAAAAAACTTCAAATTCATCTAGCATGTTAGGATTAGAAAAATCTAGTAAAATGATACTCCAAACAACGAGACTCGTTCCCGATTTACTAGATAAATTTTTTAAATGATTTCTTTGAATCTAACCGTACGGATGTTAATATATATCAATTTTAGTCATATGAAAAAATTATTAAAAAAATTGAAATTCATGTTGCATGTTAGGATTTGAAAATTCTAGTAAAAGTACAACTCCCGACAACGAGTCATGTTCCCGATTTACTAGATAAATTTTTTAATTGATTTCTTCGACGATCCAACCTATGAATTTTAAGATAAATCAATTTTAGTCATAGGAAAATTATGTTAAAAAATTTCAAATTCATCTTGCATGTCAGGATTAGAAAAATCTAGTAAAAGTACAACTCCACACAACGAGACTCGTTCCCTATTTACTAGATAAATTTTTAAAATGATTTCTTCGACGATCCAACCTTACGGATGTTAAGATATATCAATTTTATTCATATGAAAAAATTATTAAAAGAATTCAAATTCATCTTGAATGTCAGGATTAGAAAAATCTAGTAAAAGTACAACTCCAAACAACGAGACTCATTCCTGATTTACTAGATAAATTTCTTCGATGATCCAACCATACAGATATTAAGATATATCAATTTTAGTCATCAGAAAAAATATTAAAAAATTTCAAATTCATCTAGCATGTCACGATTAGAAAAATCTAGTAAAAGGAAACTCCATACAACGGGGCTCGTTCCCGACTTACTACATAAATTTTGAAAATGATTTCTTTGACGATCCAACCATACGGATGTTAAGATATGTCAATTTTAGTCATATGAAAAAATTATTAAAAAAATTCAAATACATCTTGCATGTCAGGATTTGAAAAATCCAGTAAAAGTTCGAATCTAGACAACGAGACTCATTCCCGATTTACTAGATAAATTTTTAAAATGATTTCTTCGACGATACAACCGTACGAATTTTAATATATATCAATTTTACTCATAGGAAAAATATATTAGAAAATTTCAAATTCATCTTCATGTCAGGATTAGAAAAATTTTATAAAAGTACAACTCCACACAACGAGACTCGTTCCCTATTTACTAGATTAATTTTTAAAATGATTTTTTCGACGATCTAACCTTACGGATGTTAAGATATATAAATTTTATTCATATGAAAAAATTATTAAAAAAAATTCAAATTCATCTTGAATGTCAGGATTAGAGAAATCTAATAAAAGTACAACTCCAAACAACGAGACTCGTTCCCGATTTACTAGATAAATTTTTAAAACGATTTCTTTGACGATCCAACCGTACGGATGTTAAGATATGTCAATTTTAGTCATATGAAAAAATTATTAAAAAAAATCAAATACATCTTGCATGTCAGGATTTGAAAAATATAGTAAAAGTAAAACTCTAGACAACGAGACTCGCAACCGATTAACTAGATAAATTTTTAAAATGATTTCTTCGACGATCTAACCGTACGAATTTTAATATATATCAATTTTAGTCATAGGAAAAATATATTAAAAAATTTGAAATTCATCTTGAATGTCAGGATTAGAAAAATCTAGTAAAAGTACAACTTCACACAACGAGACTCGTTCCCTATTTACTAGATAAATTTTTAAAATGATTTCTTCGACGATCCAACCTTATGAATGTTAAGATATATCAATTTTATTCATATGAAAAAATTATTAAAAAAATTCAAATTCATCTTGAATGTTAGGATTAGAAAAATCTAGTAAAAGTACAACTCCAAACAACGAGACTCGTTCCCGATTTACTAGATAAATTCTTAAAATGATTTCTTCGATGATCCAACCGTAGGAATATTAAGATATATCAATTTATTTATAGGAAACAAATATTAAAAAATTTTAAATTCATCTAGAATGTCATGATTAGAAAAATCTAGTAAAAGGACACTCCAAACAACGAGACTCGTTCCCAATTTAGTAGATAAATTTTTTAAATGATTTCTTTGATGATCCAACCATACGGATGTTAATATATATCAATTTTAGTGAGATAAAAAAATTATTAAAAAAATTCAAATTCATCTTGCATGTCAGGATTTGAAAAATCTAGTAAAAGTACAACTCCCGACAACGAGACTCGTTCCCGATTTACTAGATAAATTTTTAAAATGATATCTTCGACGATCCAATCGTATAGATGTTAAGATATATCAATTTTATTCATAGGAAAAAAATATGAAAAATTTTCAAATTCATCTTGCATGTCAAGATTAGAAAAATCTAGAAAAAGTACAACTCCATAAAACGAGACTCGTTCCTGATTTACTATATAAATTTTTAAAATGATTTCTTTGACAATCCAACCGTACGGATGTTAATATATATCAATTTTAGTCGTATGAAAAAATTGTTAAAAAAATTCAAATTCATCTTGCATGTCAGGATTTGAAAAATCTAGTAAAAGGACACTCCAAACAACGAGACTCGTTCCCGATTTACTTGATAAATTTTTAAAATGATTTCTTCGATGATCCAACTATATGGATATTAAGATCTATCAAATTTAGTTATTGGAAAAAAATATTAAAAAACTTCAAATTCACCTAGCATGTCAGGATTAGAAAAATCTAGTGAAAGGACACTCCAAGCAACGAGACTCGTTCCCGATTTCCTAGATAAATTTTTTAAATGATTTCTTCGACGATCCAACCATACGAATTTTAAGATATATCAATTTTAGTCATAGGAAAATTATGTTAAAAAATTTCAAATTCATCTTGCATGTCAGGATTAGAAAAATCTAGTAAAAGTACAACTCCACACAACGAGACTCGTTCCCTATTTACTAGATAAATTTTTAAAATGATTTCTTCGACGATCCAACCTTACGGATGTTAAGATATATCAATTTTATTCATATGAAAAAATTATTAAAAGAATTCAAATTCATCTTGAATGTAAGGATTAGAAAAATCTAGTAAAAGTACAACTCCAAACAACGAGATGTTAGTGTAGGTGCCCTAGAGGCAATACATTATTCTTTTAAATCTTTATGTCAGTTGATAATTCAATAAATGTATTTATTATGACCTTAATTACTGCGATATTTTGTTAGCGTAATAAATGTCCTTAGAATCATGATACACATTGTATATTTTAAGTACATGACTTGAACTTGAGATTATATAATAGATCATATTTTTAACGGTCCCTAGTCGAGTATTATTATATAGGACAATAATAATACATAGATAGACTAGTATATTGTTTGACAAGATAACCACATCTCATTGGTTATAAGTATGGGGATACTAAAGTCAATACATAGGTACATGTGAGAGTACATGGTATTGGACAGACCCACAGTGAGATTCTTCATGTTTAATAAAGTCATAAGAAAGACTCACAGTGATAATGGTGTAACGATCCTTTGACTTGAAATCATTATATTTCTATACAAGGACTAATATACTTTGACTACATTAAAAGTTACTTTTGATCGGGTGATGATAAAAGTGGACACCGGGTATATCATGAGTCGTATGAGAAATATGAATGATAGATAAATGATTTAACCTTCATATAATTAGGAGAGATATTATTGGCCTCTTGATTGAGTGAGACTATCAAAGTATGGCCATGCTCAAATTATGATTTGTCTTGATAGTCTACTCATGGATCAAGTAAACCCGGATTAAATGTTGAAGAGGATGACTAAATACATGCCTCGAGTTTAATCTATAATATGTATGGTTAAAGGGATTATATTACACGAAAAACATTAATCATGAAAGGTTTTATCTAATCACGATTTAATTATTTTTTAATTGGGTAACAATGATGTATTACTAGATACCGCTCATTGTTTATAATTTTATTAGAGAATAAAATTATGGCCAATTAAATAATAGCCTATAGGGTCGCACAAATAGAGCACTTAATGGAATAGTTAATTTAAATTAAGGATTGAAATTAATTGGTGATTATTCAAATTTTATTATAATTAAGTAAGACTTAATTGAGATAATATAAATTCGAATTAAAAGGAATGTTTTTGCCCATAATAATTAAGTATGACTTAGTTATTATAAATAATAGAAATTCGTTTTTATTATTTAATCCAATACCTACTAGGGTTGGGCTTTGTTGTTATGGGCCTTTTTAATCAGCCATTATAAATAGATAATGATAGGTTAAAGAGGGGGTACATTTTTTGAGAAATCCCTAGCAGCAAAGAGAGGCAGAGGCAATTCGGAACGTCAAGAAGGAGGCTAGTACATCCATTCCATAGTCAAGTTCATGAGACGTTCTTGGAGGTGCTCGTGTGGATACCATAGAGGTGTTTCTCTGAGAGGTAGACACAAAGCGTGATAGCTAGGATCTCCGTTGAGTTCGTGAAAGTTAAGCTCTTGAAAGGTATGATTCGTTATGTCCATAATCTGCCCATAATTATACATGGATCATGTTTTTGGGTTTCGAATTTTTTTTTGTTTTATTTACGTTTATCCGCTGCGTTTTATGCCTTGGAACCCAACAATGGTATCAAAGCTACGTGTATAAGGGGCTGATTTGGTTACGTGTTTACTGTATTTTTACAAGTATGCATGTGTGATGAGTCTGCCATGATAACAGTTATGTTATATGAGTCTGCCATGATAACAGTTATGTTATATGAATGATATGATGAATTTGTTAATGATCTATATGATGATACTAGTATGTTTAAGATCTGCCATAACTCATATATATGCGATCTCTTAAAATATGTATATAGATACATGATTTTGGTAACTGGGATATGGGTTATGTGTATACTGATACATGCTTCTGGAATAGTATTCTGATACATGTTTTGCTAGTATTCTGATACATGTTTTGCTAGGTCGATCCGCGTGTTTAGGGTTTCGTTTTAATTTGTGCTTATGACATATGCTTTACTTATTTATTATTCTTGATTGGATCATGATAAGTGATAAATAGTATGTCATCTTTATATGATCTATCATGTTCTTTAATGGTTACTTGAGCATGGTGCATAGTTATGGTCTTAAGACCTTAGTTATAATGGTTTATTCTTTTGGTTTGTAATAAATACGACTTGCATGTCGTTTTCTATTTGTAGTTGTTTTATCTTGTAACTCGAGTTCTTTTCTAAGTTCATTAGTACAATTCTTAATGTAACATCCAAGAAGGACAAGGGAACAAGGAGGCATCCTATGGAGGCCAAGGAGACAATGGAAGCAATAGAGAAGACATATGTAATAGTTATTTTTTATACCATAGATTGACCTTGATCTTTTCATTAGCCTGAAAAGATCACATAGGATTGGGCCATAACTATTGCACGTTTACTTTACGCACTTTTCATATGATGTATAAATAGTATGTGTAAAGTAGAAAATGCATGTTTTAATTACATTAATGATGCATGTATGTATTAGATACATCACCCATGCCATGCCTTTAAACAAGATAAAATCTGTAACGACTCAAGATTTAAAATTAACAAACGATCATGAGATTCTCGTGTATATGAAACACGGAATAAAATACGAATTTTCTTTATTTCTGACATGGGGTGATTTTGTCAACAACGGTTTCATAGAACTTATAAGGCTGTGCGTTTTAAGCGAGACCGATGTGACTCCTCCACTACCTGGAAATCAAACCATTGACGAGTATTGATTTGAAGTATTTTATTTAAGGAAAAATAGGGAATCTCTTTATGATGGGATCATGATCGTTGTAAATTAAAAATCCCTAAGTAAAAATATTAAGTTTTAATCAGATGATTTCCAATGAATGAACACTCATTGAATCCTAGATCGATAAGGGGAAGGGCTGTAAGTGGTAGGGGACTCCTATCTATCATGGTGAAATGCGATGAATATAAACGGTTATATTTGGACGTTGTATCATTGGGTCTAACTTAACTGAGTCATCATAATAAGGTGAATATAAACGGTTATATTCAACTATTATGAACTTAGAAGCATAGAGTTTGGTTAAAAATCTATTAGATAGATAAGATCAATTGTTGTTCACCAAATTATCCAAGAATTATATATGATATAATTGACAACTGTTGTCTACCTAAATAATCATGTTTTAAGGATACCAGTGGTTGACTTAGGACATGACGAAATATGGATCTTGGCTCACTAGAAAGATTTATGGGATATACTTTCCGAATTAATAGTTAGGGCTATTAATTTGATTAAAAATAGTGGGAGATATATTATGAATATATCATAATCATATGAACATAAAATTTTAACTCAGACAATCTAGTGTTTATTTTGCACTTTTATTATTGTAGATACTGAGTAATGGCAAACAACACAAACATACTATCTGTACGTTCAGTCCTTAAGAAGGACAAGCTGACAGGAGGAAACAACTTCCTAGACTGGCAGAGTAATTTGAGGATTGTCCTCAGGATGGAGCGCAAGCTTCATGTCATTGATATTCCTCCTCCAGGCCCCCTTCCTGAGGGTGCTACTGCTGATGAACGAGCAGCACACACAAGGGATGAGAATGATGCAAATGATGTTGCATGTCTTATGTTGGCAACTATGAGTGCTGAGCTTCAAGGACAGCATGTGCATATGGATGCATATACTATCAATGAGCACTTACAAAGAATGTTTGCAAGCCAAACTCGTCAAGAAAGGTTCAACACGAGTAAGTCACTTTTTAATTGCAAATAAGGGGCAAGTGAACCAGTTGTCCCACATGTTCTGAAGATGATTGGTTACATGGAGTACCTTGAAATTTTGGGTTTCCCGATTGGTCCGGAAACTGGTATTGACCTAATCATGAATTCTTTGAACAACAAATTCACTCAGTTTGTTATGAACTATAATATGAATGAATTTGACAAAACACCTACTGAATTATTGCATATGTTGAGAACATATGAGACCAAGGGTGAATGTCACTACTGTAAGGACCAGTGTCTGAAATCATTGGATGAGAAGGACCACATGAATAAAGTTCCATATGCTTCAGCAATTGGATCTATCATGTATGCAATGGTATGTACTCGCTCAGATGTCTCGTATGCCTTGAGCATGATGAGCAGATACCAGTCTAATCTGGGAGAAGGTCACTGGACGGCAGTCAAGAATATTCTTAAGTACCTGAAAAGAACTAAAGATTCATTCTTGGTGTATGGAGGAGAAGAGAAACTCTTTGTAAAAGGTTACACCGATGCAAGTTTCCAAACAGACAGAAATGATACTGTATCACAATCTGGTTTTGTGTTTTGTTTAAACGGAGGTGCTGTAAGCTGGAAGAGTTCAAAGCAAGAAACAGTAGCTGATTCTATAATGGAGGCTGAGTACATTGCAGCTTGTGAAGCAGCTAATGAGGCCGTTTGGATTCGAAAGTTCATTTCTGATTTGGGAGTGGCTCCATTTATCGCAGATCCCATTGATCTATACTGCGATAATAATGGAGCCATTGCACAGGCTAAAGAACCTAGATCACACTCTCGGGCCAAACATATACTCAGGAGATTTCACCTTATTCGAGAGATTAATGAAAGGGGTGATATACACATATGTAAAGTGCACACAAATGATAACATTGTAGACCCACTGACCAAAAGCTTGTCGCAGCAGAAGCACGATGGTCACACTAGTTCCATGGGTATTAGATATATGGGTGATTGTCTCTAGTGCAAGTGGGAGATTGTTATCGTAGGTGCCCTAGAGGCAATACATTATTCTTTTAAATCTTTATGTCAGTTGATCATTCAATAAGTGTATTTATTATGACCTTAATTACTGTGATATTTTGTTAGCATAATAAATGTCCTTAGAATCATGATACACATTGTATAATTTAAGTACATGACTTGAACTTGAGATTATATAATAGATCATATTCTTAAAGGTCCCTAGTCGAGTATTATTATATAGGATAATAATAATACATAGATAGACTAGTATGTTGTTTGACAAGATAACCACATCTCATTGGTTATAAGTATGGGGATACTAAAGTCAATACTTAGGTATATGTGAGAGTACATGGTATTGGACAGACCCACAGTGAGATTCTTCATGTTTAATAAAGTCATAAGAAAGACTCACAGTGATAATGGTGGAACGATCCTTTGACTTGATATCATTATATTTCTATACAAGGACTAATATACTTTGACTATATTAAAAGTTACTTTTGATCGGGTGATGATAAAAGTGGACATCGGGTATATCATGAGTCGTATGAGAAATATGAATGATAGATAAAGGATTTAACCCTCCTATAATTAGGAGATATATTATTGGCCTCTTGATTGAGTGAGACTATAAAAGCATGGTCAAGCTCAAATTATGATTTGTCTTGATAGTCTACTCATGGATCAAGTAAACCCGGATTAAATGTTGAAGAGGATGACTAAATACATGCCTCGAGTTTAATCTATAATATGTATGGTTAAAGGGATTATATTACACGGAAAACATTAATCACGAAGGGTTTTATCTAATCATGATTTAATTATTATTTAATTGGGTAACAATGATGTATTACTAAATACCGCTCATTGTTTATAATTTTATTAGAGAATAAAATTATTGTGAATTAAATAATAGCCTATAGGGTCGCACAAATAGAGCACTTAATGGAATAGTTAATTTAAATTATGGATTTAAATTAATTGGTGATTATTCGAATTTTATTATAATTAAGTAAGACTTAATTGAGATAATATAAATTCGAATTAAAAGGAATGTTTTTGCCCATAATAATTAAGTATGACTTAGTTATTAATTAAATAATAGAAATTCGTTTTTATTATTTAATTCAATACCTACTAGGGTTGGGCCTTGCTGTTATGGGCCTTTTTAATCAGCCATTACAAATAGATAATGATAGGTTAAAGAGGGGGTACATTATTTGAGAAAACCCTAGTAGCAAAGAGAGGCAGAGGCAATTCGGATCGACAAGGAGGCTAGTACATCCATTTCGTAGTCAAGTTCGTGAGACGTTTTTGGAGGTGCTCGTGTGGATACCATAAAAGTGTTTCTCCGAGAGGTAGACACAAAGCGTGATAGCTAGGATCTCCGTTGAGTTCGTGAAAGTTAAGCTCTTGAAAGGTATGATTCGTTATCTCCATAATCTGCCCATAATTATACATGGATCCTGTTTTTGGGTTTCGAATTTTTTTTTATTTTATTTACATTTATCCGCTGCGTTTTATGCCTCGGAACCCAACACGAGACTCATTCCCGATTTAGTAGATAAATTTTTAAAATGATTTCTTCGACAATCCAACCGTACGAATATTAAGATATATCAATTTTAGTCATAAGAAAAAATATTAAAAAAATTCAAATTCATCTAACATGCCACGACTAGAAAAATCTAGAAAAAGGACACTCCAAACATTGGGACTCGTTCCCGACTTACTACATAAATTTTTAAATTGATTTCTTTGAGGATCCATCCATACGGATGTTTAGATATGTCAATTTTAGTCATATGAAAAAATTATTAAAAAAATTCAAATACATCTTGCATGTCAGGATTTGAAAAATCTAGTAAAAGTACAACTCTAGACAAAGAGACTCGTTCCCGATTTACTAGATAAATTTTTAAATGATTTCTTCGATGATCCAACTGTATGAATTTTAATATATATCAATTTTTCTCATAGGAAAAATATATTAAAAAATTTCAAATTCATCTTGAATGTCAGGATTAGAAAAATCTAGTAAAAGTACAACTTCATACGAAGAGACTCGTTCCCTATTAACTAGATAAATTTTTAAAATGATTTCTTCGACGATCCAACCTTACGAATGTTAAGATATATAAATTTTATTCATATGAAAAAATTATTAAAAAAATTCAAATTCATCTTGAATGTCAGGATTAGAAAAATCTATTAAAAGTACAACTCCAAACAACGAGACTCGTTCCCGATTTACTAGATAAATTTTTAAAATGATTTCTTCAATGATCCAACCGTATGGATATTAAGATATATCAATTTTAGTCATAGTTAAAAATTATTAAAAAATTTCAAATTCATCTAAAATGTCTCGATTAGAAAAATCTAGTAAAAGGACACTCCAAAAAACGAGACTCGTTCCCGATTTACTAGATAAATTTTTAAAATGATTTCTTCGATGATCCAACCATACGGATATTAAGATATATCAATTTTAGTCATAGGAAAAAATATTAAAAAATTTCAAATACATCTAGAATGTCACGATTAGAAAAATCTAGTAAAAGGACACTCCAAACAACGAGACTCGTTCCCGATTGACTAGATAAAGTTTTTTACATGATTTCTTTGATGATCCAACCGTACGGATGTTAATATATATCAATTTTAGTGATATGAAAAAATTATTAAAAAAATTCAAATTTATCTTGCATGTCAGGATTTGAAAAATCTAGTAAAAGTACAACTCCAAACAACGAGACGTGTTCCCGATTTACTAGATAAATTTTTAAAATGATTTCTTCGACTATCCAACATTATGGATGTTAAGATATATCAATTTTAATCATAGGAAAAAATTATTAAAAAATTTCAAATTCATCTTGCATGTCAAGATTAGAAAAATCTAGAAGAAGTACAACTCCACTAAACGAGACTCTTTCCCGATTTACTAGATAAATTTTTAAAATGATTTCTTTGATGATCCAACCATACGGATGTTAATATATATCAAATTTAGTCATATGAAAAAATTGTTAAAAAAATTCAAATTCATCTTGCATGTCAGGATTTGAAAAATCTAGTAAAAGTACAACTCCAGACAACGAGACTCGTTCCCGATTTACTAGATAAATTTTTATAATGATTTTTTGGACGATTCAACTGTACGGATATAAAGATCTATCAATTTTAGTTATAGGAAAAAAATATTAAAAAACTTTAAATTCATCTAGCATGTCAGGATTAGAAAATTCTAGTAAAAGGACACTCCAAACAACATGAATCGTTCCCGATTTACTAGTTAAAATTTTAAAATGATTTCTTTGACGATCTGACCATACGAAGGTTAATATATATTATTTTTAGTCATATGAAAAAATCATTAAAAAATTCAAATTTATCTTGCATGTGAGGATTTAAAAAATCTAGTAAAAGTACAAATCCACACAACGAGACTCGTTCCTGATTTACTAGATAAATTTTTTAAATGATTTCTTTGACCATCCAACCATACGGATGTTAATATATATCAATTTTAGTCATATGTAAAAATTATTAAAAAAATTCAAATTCATCTTGCATGTCACGATTTGAAAAATCTAGTAAAAGTACAACTTCAGACAACGAGACTCGTTCCCGATTTACTAGATAAATTTTTAAAATGATTTTTTCGACGATCCAACTGTATGGATGTTAAGATTTATCTATTTTAGTCATATGAAAAAATTATTAAAAAATTTTAAATTCATCTTGCATGTCAGGATTAGAAAAATCTAGTAAAAGTATAACTTCATACAACGAGACTCGTTTGCGATTTTCTAGATAAATTTTTAAAATGATTGTTGGATATATTTGAGATGTCATGTCTAATATGTTTCATGTTTAGTTTCCAGATCTTAACTAACAGGAAATATCAGTACTTACTGGAATCATGACTTACTGGAAGTCAGGACTTAAGGATATCAGGACTTAGATTATCAGAAGATAATATCAGAAAATGGATATCAGAACTTAAGTACTGGAGGACTAACAGTTAAGGAAGGAAGATGATTTACATGAAAGAAGATCGAAACTAATACGGAATAAGATATGCATGGAAAGAGTTCGAGGACTAGAAGAATTATATAAGATATCTGGTTGATATATTTTAGGAGACAAAATTACATTCCATATCAACTAGAAGTTATCTTGTAACTCTGTGTCTATATAAACACAGACATAGGATTACTCTATAAGAGTTACGATCATCAAGAAGATCATATATTGTAACCTAGCAGCTCTCATGATATTTGTGTTAGTGTAGGTGCCCTGGAGGCAATACATTATTCTTTTAAATCTTTATATCAGTTGATCATTCAATAAACGTATTTATTATGACCTTAATTACTGCGATATTTTGTTAGCATAATAAATGTCCTTAGAATCATGATACACATTGTACAGTTTAAGTACATGACTTGAACTTGAGATTATATAATATATCATATTCTTAAAGGTCCCTAGTCGAGTATTATTATATAGGAAAATAATAATACATAGATAGACTAGTATGTTGTTTGACAAGATAACTACATCTCATTGGTTATAAGTATGGGGATACTAAAGTCAATACATAGGTACATGTGAGAGTAAATGGTACTGGACAGACCCACAGTGAGATTCTTCATGTTTAATAAAGTCATAAGAAAGACTCACAGTGATAATGGTGTAACGATCCTTTGACTTTAAATCATTATATTTCTATACGTGGATTAATATACTTTGACTACATTAAAAGTTACTTTTGATCGGGTGATGATAAAAGTGGACATCGGGTATATCATGAGTCGTATTAGAAATATGAATGATAGATAAAGGATTTAACCCTCCTATAATTAGGAGAGATATTATTGGCCTCTTGATTGAGTGAGATTATAAAAGCATGGCCATGCCCAAATAATGATATGTCTTGATAGTCTACTCATGGATCAAGTAAATCCGGATTAAATATTGAAGAGGATGACTAAATACATGCCTCGAGTTTAATCTATAATATGTATGGTTAAAGGGATTATATTACATGAAAAACATTAATCACGAGTTTTATCTAATCACGATTTAATTATTGTTTAATTGGGTAACAATGATGTATTACTAGATACCACTCATTGTTTATAATTTTATTAGAGAATAAAATTATTGCCAATTAAATAATAGCCTATAGGGTCGCACAAATAGAGCACTTAATGGAATAGTTAATTTAAATTATGGATTTAAATTAATTGATGATTATTCGAATTTTATTATAATTAAGTAAGACTTAATTGAGATAATAAAAATTTGAATTAAACGGAATGTTTTTTTGCCCATAATAATTAAGTATGACGTAGTTATTAATTAAATAATAGAAATTCTTTTTATTATTTAATCCAATACCTACTAGGGTTGGGCTTTGCTGTTATGGGCCTTTTTAATCAGTCATTATAAATAGATAATGATAGGTTAAAGAGGCTTGTACATTTTTAGAGAAAACCCTAGTAGCAAAGAGAGGCAGAGGCAATTCAGATCGTCAAGAAGGAGGCTAGTACATCCATTCCGTAGTCAAGTTCGTGAGACGTTCTTGGAAGTGCTCGTGTGGATACCATAGAGGTATTTCTCCGAGAGGTAGACACAAAGCGTGATAGCTAGGATCTCCGTTGAGTTCGTGAAAGTCAGGCTCTTGAAAGGTATGATTCGTCATCTCCATAATCTGCCCACAATTATACATGGATCCTGTTTTTAGGTTTCGAATTTTTTTTTCGTTTTATTACAATTATCCGCTGCGTTTTATGCCTTCGGAACCCATCAATGGTATCAAAGCTACTTGTATAAGGGGCTGATTTGGTTATGTGTTTACTGTATTTTTATAAGTACGCATGTGTGATGAGTCTGCAATGATAACAGTTATGTTATATGAGTCTTCCATGATAACAGTTATGTTATATGAATGATATGATGAATCTGTTAATGATCTATATGATGATACTAGTATGTTTAAGATCTGCCATAACTCATATGTATGCGATCTCTTAAAATATGTATATAGATACATGTTTTTGGTAACTGGGATTTGGGTCGTGTGTATACTGATACATGCTTCTGGAATAGTATTCTGATACTTGTTTTGCTAGTATTTTGATACTTGTTTCTGATACATGTTTTGCTAGGTCGATCCGCGTGTTTAGGGTTTCGTTTTAATTTGTACTTATGACATATGCTTTACTTATTTATTATTCTTGATTGGATCATGATAAGTGATAAATAGTATGTCATCTTTATATGATCTATCATGTTCTTTAATGGTTACTTGAGCATGGTGCATAGTTATGGCCTTAAGACCTTAGTTGTAATGGTTTATTCTTTTGGTTTGTAATAAATACGACTTGCATGTCATTTTCTATTTGTAGTTGTTTTATCTCGAATGTAACTCGAGTTCTTTTGTAAGTTCATTAGTATAATTCATAATGTAACATCCAAGAAGGATAAGGGAACAATGAGGCATCCTATGGAGGCATCCTATGGAGGCTAAGGAGACAATGGAAGCAATATAGAAGACATATGTAATATTTTTTTTACACCATGGATTGACCTTGATCCTTTCATTAGCCTGAAAAGATCACATAGGATTGGGCCATAACTATTGCCAGTTTACTTTACGCACTTTTCATATGATGTATAAATAGTATGTGTAGAGTAGAAAATGCATGTTTTAATTAGATTAATGATGCATGTATGTATTAGATACATCACCCATGCCATGCCTTTAAACAAGATAAAATCTGTAACGATTCAAGATTTAAAATTAACAAACGATCAAGAGATTCTCGTGTTTATGAAACACGGAATAAAATACGAATTTTCTTTACTTCTGACATGGGGCGATTTTGTCAACAACGGGTTGATAGAACTTGTAAGGCCGTGGGTTTTAAGCGAGACCGATGTGACTCTTCCACTACCTAGAAATCAAACCATTGACGAGTATTGATTTGAAGTATTTTATTCAAAGAAAAATTTGGAATCTCTTAATGATGGGATCATGATCGTTCTAAATTAAAAATCCCTAAGTAAAAAAAAATATTAAGTTTTAATCTGATGCTTTCCAATGAATGAACACTTATTGAATCCTAGATCGATAAGGGGAAGGGCTATCAGTGGCAGGGGACTCCTATCTATCGTGGTGAAATGCGATGAATATAAACGGTTATATACGGGCGTTGTATCATTGGGTCTAACTTAACTGAGTCATCATAATAAGGTGAATATAAACGGTTATATTCAACTATTATGAACTTAGAAGCATAGAGTTTGGTAAAAAATCTATTAGATAGATAAGATCAATTGTTGTTCACCAAACTATCCAAGAATTATATATGATATAATTGACAACTGTTGTCTACCTAAATAATCATGTTTTAAGGATACCAGTGGTTGACTTAGGATATGACGAAATATAGATCTTGGCTCACTAGAAAGATTTATGGGATATACTTTCCGAATTAATAGTTAGGGTTATTAATTTGATAAAAAATAGTGGGAGATATATTATGAGTATATCATAATCATATGAACATAAAATTTTAACTCAGACAATCTAATGTTTTTTGCGCTTTTATTATTGTAGATACTGAGTAATGGAAAACAACACAAACACACTATCCGTACATTCAGTCCTTGAGAAGGACAGGCAGACAGGAGGAAACAACTTCCTAGACTAGCAGAGGAATTTGAGGATTGTCCTCAGGCAGGAGCGCAAGCTTCATGTCATTGATATTCCTCCTCCAGGCCCCCTTCCTGAGGGTGCTACTGCTGATGAACGAGCAGCACGCACAAGGGATGATAATGATGCAAATGATGTTGCATGTCTTATGTTGGCAACTATGAGTGCTGAGCTTCAAAGACAGCATATGCATATCGATATATATACTATCAATGAGCACTTGCAAAGCATGTTTGCAAGCCAAACTCATCAAGAAAGGTTCAACACGAGTAAGTCACTTTTTAATTGCAAACAAGGAGCAAGTGAACCAGTTGGCCCACATGTTCTGAAGATGATTGGTTACATTGAGTACCTTGAAACTTTGGGTTTCCCGATTGGTCCGGAAACTGGTATTGACCTAATCATGAATTCTTTGAACAAGAAATTCACTCAGTTTGTGGTGAACTACAATATGAATGAATTTAACAAAACACCTACTGAATTGTTGCATATGTTAAGAACATATGAGACCAACATGAAGATAGCTAAACCTGCTCCCATACTGATGGTGGGAAATAAAGGTAAGGCCAAATGGAAGGGCAAATGGATGGATAAGAAGAAGATTGGATCTGATTCTACACCCAAGCCAAAGTCAGGTCCCAAACAGGTTTTAAAGCCTAAAGGTGGTGTGGTCAAAGGTGAATGTCACTACTGTAAGAAAGATGGTCACTAGAAGAGAAACTGTCCAATTTACTTGGAGGATCTGAAGAAAAAGAAAGTAGTTCAGATTTCTGGATCAGGTATTTATGTTATAGAAGTCAATTTGTCTATTTCTACATCTTGGGTATTGGATACTGGACGTGCTTCTTACATTTCTATAAATGTGCAGGGCCTGCAGAAAAGTAGAACTTTGGCTAAGGGAGAAGTGGACCTAAGAGTAGCCAATGGAACAAAAGTTGCTGCTTTAGCTGTAGGGAATTATTATTTATCTATGCCCCCTGGGCTTGTTTTAGAACTAGAAGACTGTTTTTACGTGCCTGCGATTCGCAGAAACATTATTTATGTTTCTTGTTTGGACAAGAAAGGTTTTTCGTTTACAATAAAGAACAACATTTGCTCTTTTGCTTTGAATGATTTAACCTATGTTGTTGCGCATTTATTTAATGGTTTATATGTTCTTGATTTAGATAATCATGTTTGTAATATAGAGAACAAATGACTTAAAATGAATGACTCAAATCAAACATACCTCAGGCATTGTCGCCTAGGCCACATAAATGAGAAACACATATCCAAATTACATAAGGATGGATACTTGGATAAGTTTGATTTTGAATCATACCAAGAATGTGAATCTTGTTTGCTTGGTAAGATGACTAAAGCCCCTTTCACTGGTAAGGGTCAAAGGGCCACTAAACGTCTGCAGCTAATATATAGTGATGTATGTGGCCCAATGCGTGTGATGGCTAGAGGAGGCTACTACTACTTCATAACATTTACTGATGATTTCAGTAGATATGGATATGTATATCTTATGAAGAACAAATCCGATTCTTTTGAAAAATTTAAAGAATACAAGGTTGAAGTAGAGAAACAAATTGGCGGAGGTGCAAGTATTAAGATCTTACGATCCGATCGTGGGGGTGAATACTTAAGCACCGAATTTAAAGATTATTTGAAAGAGTGTGGTATTGTGTCACAACTCACTCCACCAGGAACACCTCAATGGAATGGAGTTTCAGAGAGGAGAAATCGCACCTTGTTGGACATGGTGCGATCGATGATGAGTCATGCAGATCTTCCAATAAGTTTCCGGGGTTACGCTCTAGAAACAGCGGCTTTCACACTTAACCATGTTCCTACTAAGAAGGTTCAAAAGACTCCATATGAGATATGGAAGGAGAAACGGTCATGCATGAACTTTATGAAAGTTTGGGGATGTAAGGCGTTTGTAAAACGTCAAGAATCTGACAAGCTTGGACCTAAATCCGAAGAGTGCATTTTTGTGGGATACCCTAGTGAAACAAAGGCATATTATTTCTATAGTCTTTCTGAGCAGAAAGTGTTTATTGCTCGAGATGCTGTCTTCATGGAAAGAGATTTTGTTTCCAAAAGAAACAGTGGGAGAACTATAGATCTCAATGAAGATCGAGAACCACAAAATAGCATTGAACCTGAAGTGGAACAAGAGCAGAATAATGATAATGCTCAAGAAACACAGGTTGTTCGTAGATCTAGTAGAATTTGCTATGAGCCAGAGAGATATGGATTTCTCATGACTCAGTGTGGTGATTTGATGCTCATAGATGAAGATGAGCCTCTCACATACCAAGATGCTATGAACAGTCCAGACTCTAAGAGATGGCTTGAAGCCATGAAATCCGAGATAGATTCCATGTACGAAAATCAAGTATGGACTTTGGTTGATCCACCTGAAGGGGTAAAACCCATAGGGTACAAATGGGTTTTTAAAAAGAAAAAGGGCATGGATGGAAATGTTCAGACCTATAAAGCTAGGCTGGTTGCAAAAGGTTTCAAACAAATTCATGGTATTGACTATGATGAAACTTTCTCACCGGTGGCTATGGTCAACTCTATAAGGATTTTACTTGCCATTGAAGCATTCCATGATTATGAAATCTGGCTAATGGATGTCAAAATAGCCTTCCTTAATAGAAGCCATGAAGAGGATGTGTATATGACACAACCTGAGGGTTTTGTCGATCCAAGGAATGCTGGCAAGGTATGTAAATTGCGTCAATCCATTTATGGATTGAAGCAATCCTCTAGAAGATGGAATATCCGTTTTGATGAAATAGTCACAGAGTATGGCTTTGTTCAAAACGAAGATGAACCATGTGTTTACAAGAAGGTTAGTGGGAGCTTTGTGGCATTCATAGTACGATATGTTGATGATATACTACTAATGGGGAATGACATACCTTCTCTAAAGGCTGTTAAGACTTGGTTAGGGAGCAATTTTTCCATGAAAGACTTAGGAGAGGCATCCTACATTCTAGGAATGAGTATCTATAGAGAAAGATCTAGAAGGATGATCGGTCTAAGTCAGAGCACATACATTTATAAGGTTTTGCATCATTTTGGAATGCAAAATGCAAAAAGGGGATATGTCGCCGTGTCTTAAGGGATAACGATCTCTAAGGACCAGTGTCCGAAATCATTGGATGAGAAGGACCACATGAATAAAGTTCCATATGCTTCAACAATTGGATCTATCATGTATGAAATGGTATGTACTCGCCCAGATGTCTCGTATGCTTTGAGCATGATGAGCAGATACCAGTATAATCCGGGTGAAGGTCACTGGACGGCAGTCAAGAATATTCTTAAGTACCTGAAAAGAACTAAAGATTCATTCTTGGTGTATGGAGGAGAAGAGAAACTCGTTGTAAAAGGGTACACCGATGCAAGTTTCCAAACAGACAGAGATGATACTGTATCCCAGTCTGGTTTTGTGTTTTGTCTAAACGGAGGTGCTGTAAGCTGGAAGAGTTCAAAGCAAGAAACAGTAGCTGATTCTACAATGGAGGCTGAGTATATTGCAGCTTGTGAAGCAGCTAAGGAGGCCGTTTGGATTCGAAAGTTCATTTCTGATTTGGGAGTTGTTCCATCGATTGCAGATCCCATTGATCTATACTGCGATAATAATTGAGCCATTGCATAGGATAAAGAACCTAGATCACACTCCCGGGCTAAACATATACTCAGGAGATTTCACCTTATTCGAGAGATTAATGAAAGGGGTGATATACACATATGTAAAGTGCAAACAAATGATAATATTGCAGACCCATTGACCAAAGGCTTGTCACAGTAGAAGCACGATGGTCACACTAGTTCCATGGGTATTAGATATATGGGTGATTGGCTCTAGTGCAAGTGGGAGATTGTTAGTGTAGGTGCCCTAGAGGCAATACATTATTCTTTTAAATCTTTATGTTAGTTGATCATTCAATAAATGTATTTATTACGACCTTAATTACTGCGATATTTTGTTAGCATAATAAATGTCCTTAGAATCATGATACACATTGTATAGTTTAAGTACATGACTTGAACTTGAGATTATATTATATATCATATTCTTAAAGGTCACTAGTCGAGTATTATTATATAGGACAATAATAATACATAGATACACTAGTATATTGTTTGACAAGATAACCACATCTCATTGGTTATAAGTATGGGGATACTAAAGTCAATACATAGGTACATGTGAGAGTACATGGTACTGGACAGACCCACAGTGAGATTCTTCATGTTTAATAAAGTCATAAGAAAGACTCACAGTGATAATGGTGTAACGATCCTTTGACTTGAAATCATTATATTTCTATACGAGGATTAATATACATTGACTACATTAAAAGTTACTTTTGATCGGGTGATGATAAAAGTGGACATCGAGTATATCATGAGTCGTATGAGAAATATAAATGATAGATAAAGGATTTAACCCTCCTATAATTAGGAGATATATTATTGGCCTCTTGATTGAGTGAGATTATAAAAGCATGGCCATGCTCAAATAATGATTTGTCTTGATAGTCTACTCATGGATCAAGTAAACCCGGATTAAATGTTGAAGAGGATGACTAAATACATGCCTCGAGTTTAATCTATAATATGTATGGTTAAAGGGATTATATTACACGAAAAACATTAATCACAAAAGGTTTTATCTAATCATGATTTAATTATTGTTTAATTGGGTAACAATGATGTATTACTAGATACCGCTCATTGTTTATAATTTTATTAGAGAATAAAATTATTGCCAATTAAATAATAGCCTATAGGGTCGCACAAATAGAGCACTTAATGGAATAGTTAATTTAAATTATGGATTTAAATTAATTGATGATTATTCAAATTTTAATATAATTAAGTAAGACTTAATTGAGATAATATAAATTCGAATTAAAAGGAATGTTTTTTTGCCCATAATAATTAAGTATGACTTACTTATTAATTAATTAATAGAAATTCATTTTTATTATTTAATCCAATACCTACTAGGGTTGGACTTTGCTGTTATGGGCCTTTTTAATCAGCCATTATAAATAGATAATGATAGGTTAAAGAGGCTTGTACATTTTTGGAGAAAACCCTAGCAGCAAAGAGAGGCAGAGGCAATTCGGATTATCAAGAAGGAGGCTAGTACATCCATTCCGTAGTCAAGTTCGTGAGACGTTCTTGGAAGTGCTCGTGTGGATACCATAGAGGTGTTTCTCCGAGAGGTAGACACGAAGCGTGATAGCTTAGATCTCCATTGAGTTCGTGAAAGTCAGGCTCTTGAAAGGTATGATTCGTCATCTCTATAATCTGCCCACAATTATACATGGATCCTGTTTTTGGGTTTCGAAATTTTTTTCATTTTATTACGTTTATCCGCTGCGTTTTATGCCTTCGGAACCCATCAATTTGTTCATCACTGAGAGAGGACAGTTCCATTGTAACAAAGTTTGTTATATCGAATACATCTGTTTTCTGTTACTTGTGCTTTAAATCTATTTGATTGTATTTTACACTATATTCAACCCCCTTCTACAGTGTTGTGTGACCTAACAATGATTTCTTCGACGATCCAACCGTATGGATGTTAAGATAAATGAATTTTAGTCATAGGAAAAAAATATTATAAAATTTCAAATTCATCTAGCAAGTCAGGATTAGAAAAATCTAGTAAAAGTACACTTCAAACAATGAGACTCGTTCCCAATTTACTAGATAAATTTTTAAATGATTTATTTGACGATCCAACCGTACGGATGTTAATATATATCAATTTTAGTCGTTTGAAAAAATTATTAAAAAAATTCAAATTCATCTTGCATGTCGGGATCTGAAAATTCTAGTAAAAGTACAACTCCAGACAACGAGACTCGTTCCCGATTTACTAGATAATTTTTTATATGATTTATTCGACAATCCAACCATACGAATGTTAAGATATATCAATTTTAGTCATAGGAAAAAAATATTAAAAAATTTCAAATTCATCTAGAATATCACGATTAGAAAAATATAGTAAAAGGACACTCCAAACAACGAGACTCGTTCCTGATTTAGAAGATAAATTTTTAAAATGATTTCTTTGATGATACAACCGTACGGATGTTAATATATATCAATTTTAGTCATATGAAAAAATTGTTAAAAAAATTCAAATTCATCTTGCATGTCAGGATTTGAAAAATCTAGTAAAAGTACAACTCTAGACAACGAGACTCATTCCCGATTTACTAGATAAATTTTTAAAATGATTTCTTCGATGATCCAACCGTATGAATGTTAAGATATATCAATTTTAGTCATAGGAAAAATATATTAAAAAGTTTTAAATTTATCTTGCATGTCAGGTGTTAGGAATATATGTGCATTAGTTTGATGATATGTTTAACAAAACACTTAAGTAGAAATTTAGTGTTTGTAGCCTCAACGGATAAGACCACTTTGGCTATCCATTGATGGTGTAGCTTTACTTAGAAATAAGTCTAGTGTTGTAGCACATTTCAGTCTCTGAATTTGAGATATAATTCTTAAATGTTGAGGGAAATTATAAGTCATGTTGACTACTAAAGGATATGCAGATAGGAAGGCCAATTGTAAATATTTCATGCCTTGTAATTTTGTATAAATGAAATGGTGTCAACGGATAACTTAAAGACCTTCAACGGATGAGAAACAAAGCTTCAACGGATGTCTCTAAAGCTTCAACGGATAACATCCTTCAACGGATGAGTGCATCAACGGATAGAGCTTCAACTGCTAACACATCAACGGATAAAGCCATCAACGGATGAAGGCTTCAACGGATGTTCTGTTAAATAGCAGTTGACAAGTGGTAGTTGTACCTACAAACAGAGGCACATGGGTTGACAGAGACAACTGAGATGTGGTAGCCTATTTCAGGAACATCAGAAAAAGCAGCCGTTCTACTCTAGTATAAAGAGGCAATAGTCAACAATGCACTGGAGTAAAATGGAGAAGAAACAAGTGGAGAACTTATTTTATTATTGTACTTTTTATCTTTGTCTTCACTTGTAAACTTGGTGTTATATAAACCAAGTAGCAGCTAGTAATTAGAATAGAATTTTTCCAGAGCTGTTTAGAAAAATCTTGAGAAAAATTATCTAGTTTGTACTAGGATGCAGCTGTGATCAACTTCTTGAATCACAGATTTTCTGAAATACCATCTCTGGTGGAACAACAAATCCACCAGAAAAGTTTTTAAGGTCTGTTGTGTTCTGTACTTTTGTGCTTGAATATATATATCTGTCTGTATTAGCTTAAAAGCAATTCACACACTTGTTTATCTTAAACGCACAGCCTTTGAAACTGCTCAAAACTTGAAAAAGTTTTGAGATTTACATTCAACCCCCCCCTTCTGTAAATCTCATTGTTAGTTCACTAGGAATAACAATTGGTATCAGAGCAGGCTCTTGACTCACAAAGAGTTTAAAGTTCTTGGAAACTAACAAAGATGAGTAAGAAGGATATTGGAGTAAAAATCCCAGTTCTTGACAAAGACAGTTATCACCATTGGAAGGTGAAAATGCACCTTCATCTACTCTCCCAAGATGAAGGTTATGTAAACTGCATTGAGAATGGTCCTCACATTCCCCACAAAGTAGCCACAGTTGCTACAGCCACAATTGTTTTTGGTCAATCCATTCCAAAACCTAGAGCAGAATGGACAATGGAAGACACAGAAGAAGTCCACAAGGATAAGAAGGCTATGAACATTTTGTTTAATGGTCTTGACAAGGATATGTTTGATAATGTGATAAATTGCACAACTGCCAAAGAGGTTTGGGACACAGTTCAGCTACTGTGTGAAGGTACAGAACAAGTAAAAGAAAACAAAATGCAGCTTCTCATTCAACAGTATGAGTATTTTCATTTTGAAGAAAATGAATCTTTAAATGACACATTCAATAGATTCCAAAAGTTGTTGAATGGACTGAAGCTGTATGGTAGAGTGTACCAGGTAAAGGATTCAAATCTTAAATTTTTAAGATCCTTGCCAAAGGAATGGAAACCCATGACTGTCTCCTTGAGAAACTCTCAAGATTATAAGGACTTCACTCTTGAAAGATTATATGGAATCTTGAAGACTTATGAACTAGAGCTGGAACAGGATGACGTATTGGAGAAGGGAAGAAAGAAAGGAGGTTCAGTTGCCTTGGTAGCTGAAAATGAGAAAGAATGCAGACAAGAAATTGTGAGATCAACATTAAACTCCAAAGATGGCACAAGCAAATCAGAATCAAGCAAGGGGAAGGAGCAAGTTGCTGAGAATGAAGACAACTCCAGCCAAGATGACTCTGATGGTATTGATGAGCATCTTGCATTTCTGTCCAGAAGATTTGCAAAGATGAAATTTAAGAAAAACACTAGAGCCACTAAACCTCATAAGAACATGGTGGACAAATCCAAGTTCAAGTGTTTCAATTGTGGTATAAGTGGACACTTTGCAAGTGAGTGCAGAAAGCCAACTACTGAAAAGAAGAAATTTGACCAAGTAGATTACAAAAAGAAATATTTTGATCTGCTCAAGCAAAAGGAGAAGGCTTTCATTACTCAAGAAAAAGACTGGGCAGCTGATGGAGAAGAAGAGGATGAAGATGTGGAATATGTCAACTTGGCTCTCATGGCTGATTCTGAGGAAAATGAAGTTAGTTCATCAAGCAACCAGGTAATCACTACTGATTTAACACAGCTTACTAAAGAAGAGTGCAATGATGCTTTTAATGACATGTCTACTGAATTGTATCACTTGCGTGTGTCTCTTAAATCTCTTGCTAAAGAAAATAGTAGGATTAAAGAGAACAATCTGTTTTTAAGTAATAGAAATGCTGTGTTAGAAGATAAGTTAATTGACCTAAAGAAAACTAAGCTACATTGTATATCTGTTGAAAATGAACTAGCTGAATCTATTAAGAAAGTAGAAATACTTTCTAATCAATTAGAGAGAGAGCAAGATGTGATTAAAGCCTGGAAGACATCTAGGGATGTTAGTGCTCAAATTGTCAAGGTCCAAGGAATTGAATCATTTTGTGAGACTGCCTGGGATAAAAACAAAAAGAAAATGGAATTAATTGATGGGCTGTCAACGGATGTGGAATCAACGGATGATGAAAATTATCCGTTGCAGGAAGAAAAGGAGCATCCGTTGAAGGTTCCTCAATTAAAACAGGCAGTTGTTTCTAACAGTGAAAATCTAAAGAAACTCAACAAAAAGTTTGGTTCAACTTCCAAGAACTTTGTCAAAGAAGAAGCAAGCACATCCAAAGATTTCAGTAAGGTGAATATAGGACACATGACCTTAGAACAGTTAAAGAATAGGCTCAAAGTGGTTGAGGATAAAAAGGAAACTAAAAGGAAATCTAATAGAAATGGGAAGGTAGGGGTTAACAAACATAACAATTACACACCTGATAAGTATGCTCCTAGAAAAAGCTGTGTGCATTGTAATAGTGTTAATCATCTATCTGCTAATTGCAAATCTATTAAGAAAACTCCCATACCTGTACCCTCTTCTATGCCTAATATGTCTGCATCACCTCTGCATGCTATGCCTGTTATGTCTCAACAGAATCCTTATGCACATTTTGCAAACATGCCATATTTTAACAATCCTTATCTTGCTGCATTTAGTATGCCTCAAATGCCATACAATATGCCTATGTGGAATAACATGTTTGCACAATCCATGTCTTATCAAATTCCAAATGTGCTAAATGATTCTGTGACTAACCCTACACCTCAACCAACTACATCTAAGATCAAGGTTGACTCAAAGTTACCTAAGTCTAAAGATGCAGGAAGAATGAAGTCTAGGAGAAAGGCTAACATGAATGGACCCAAGGAAACTTGGGTACCAAAATCAACTTGATTGATTTTATGGTGTGCAGGGAAACAGAAGAAATCTATGGTACTTGGACAGTGGCTGTTCAAGACACATGACAGGAGATTTCTCCCTGCTCACAGAGTTTAAGGAGAGAGCTGGCCCTAGCATAACCTTTGGAGATGACAGCAAAGGGTTTACTATGGGATATGGCTTGATTTCAACAAGGAATGTCATCATTGATGAAGTTGCATTAGTTGATGGTCTCAAGCACAACTTACTGAGCATCAGTCAACTATGTGATAGAGGGAATACAATTTCCTTCAATTCTGAAGCCTGTGTTGTCACCAGTAAGAAAGACAACAAAGTGGTTCTAACTGGAGTTAGAAAAGGAAATGTGTACTTAGCTGACTTCAACTCTACTGATGCAGAATCTATTACTTGTTTCTTCAGCAAAGCAAGTCCAGTTGAAAGTTGGCTATGGCACAAGAAGCTATCCCATTTGAATTTTAAGATAATGAATGATCTAGTCAAAAAGGACTTAGTTAGAGGAATTCCTCTTGTTGAATTCTCAAGGGATGGTTTGTGTGATGCTTGTCAGAAAGGCAAACAAAGGAAAGCATCATTCAAAAAGAAGCTTGAAACAACAATTGATGAACCATTACAGCTGCTACATATGAATTTGTTTGGACCAGTCAATGTATTGTCAATTGCAAGAAAAAGATATTGCTTAGTGATTGTAGATGATTTCTCAAATTTTTCATGGGTCTATTTTCTTGGATCAAAGGATGAAGCAAGTGAAATCATTATCAATCACATCAGGCAAGTCAATAATCATCCTGACTTGAAGGTTAGGAATATTAGGAGTGACAATGGAACTGAGTTCAAGAATTTGACAATGAGGCTGTTCTGTGAAGAAAATGGAATCATGCATGAGTTCTCAGCTCCAAGAACACCTCAGCAAAATGGGGTAGTTGAAAGAAAGAACAGATCTTTAATTGAGGCTGCTAGAACAATGCTTGAAGAATCAAAGTTACCAACATATTTCTGGGCTGAAGCTATTAATTGTGCCTGCTACACTCAGAATATTTCTTTGATCAATCAAGCTAAAGGCATGACTCCTTATCAGTTGTTCAAGAGAAGAAAACCAACTCTAAACTTTCTTCATGTCTTTGGATGTAAATGCTTTATACTGAGAAATCAATCTGACCATAAAGGGAAGTTTGATGCAAAGGCTGATGAAGGGATATTTGTTGGTTACTCAGCTGGAAAATCTTATAGGGTCTACAATCTAAGAACCAACATTGTTATGGAATCTGTGCATGTTGTGTTTGATGATAAAAAGATTGATGGACTAACAGATGAGGGACATCATGAGAGACTCAAATTTGACAACATTGAGATATATTGTGATGATAGTGAAGAGGAGACTGATGGAGATGACACTTCAAAAGGGATTCAAAACATGCCCTTGGATAATGCACAAAATTCTGCATCCGTTGATAGAGGCAATGCAGTATCCGTTGAAAGACATAGTGCATCATCCGTTGAAGTACAAAATGAAGCATCCATTGATCATAGTTCATCAACGGATAATCAATTTACATCATCAGTTGATAAAACTCCAAGTTCCCTGCAAAGGACCAACAACTCAGGGGGAGTTTCAACTAATCAACACTCTGTCTCACATCATGACAATACTGAGGCCACCTCATCTAGAGTATATCTTCCACCTCAAAGGAAATGGACCAAGAATCATCCCTTTGAACTGATCATTGGTGATGCATCATCTAAAGTGCAAACAAGAAAAGCTACTCAAGATGAATGTCTGTATAGTAGTTTTCTATCTCAGGAGGAACCTAAGAAAGTGGAAGAAGCTTTATTGGATCCAGATTGGATATTAGCTATGCAGGAAGAGCTGAACCAATTTGAGAGAAACAAAGTTTGGAAGCTGGTACCCAAACCAAAGAACAAGAGTCCTATTGACACAAAATGGGTATTCAGAAACAAGATGGATGAAAATGGCATTGTCATAAGAAATAAAGCCAGATTGGTTGCTAAAGGCTATTCTCAACAAGAGGGAATAGATTTTGATGAGACATATGCTCCTGTTGCAAGACTTGAAGCCATCAGAATTTTTCTAGCCTATGCAGCCCATGCCAATTTCAAAGTCTATCAAATGGATGTCAAGAGTGCATTTCTAAATGGGAAATTGGAGGAAGAAGTTTATGTAAGTCAACCTCCAGGGTTTGAAGATCCAAATTTTCCAGACTATGTGTATTATCTGTTGAAAGCACTCTATGGACTGAAGCAAGCACCTAGAGCCTGGTATGAAACCTTATCAAAATTCCTTTTGGAGAATCACTTCACTAGAGGTACTGTTGATAAAACTCTCTTCTTTAGGAATGTTAATGGCTCTAGTATACTTGTTCAAATTTATGTAGATGATATAATATTTGGATCTACAGATGATAAGCTTTGTAAAAAGTTTGCTAAGCTAATGCAAAGTAATTATGAAATGAGCCTGATGGGAGAACTAACCTATTTTCTTGGTTTACAAGTTAAACAAGTTAGTGATGGAATTTTCATTAGTCAAACTAAATATATTTATGATCTTTTAAAGAAGTTTGACTTAATAGAATGTTCATCTGCAAAAACTCCCATGGCCACTGCCACCAAACTTGAATTAAATAAGACTGAAAGGTCTGTGGACATTACAAGTTATAGAGGCATGGTTGGTTCACTTTTATATTTAACTGCCAGTAGACCAGATATAATGTTTTCTACATGTCTCTGTGCTAGATTTCAAGCTGACCCTAAAGAATCTCACTTAGTAGCTATTAAAAGAATTTTCAGATATCTCAAGGGGACTCCAAATCTAGGAATTTGGTACCCTAGAGAGTCTGGTTTTGATCTAATTGGCTACTCAGATGCAGACTATGCAGGTTGCAAAATAGACAGGAAAAGTACAACAGGCTCCTGCCAATTCCTGGGAAACAAGCTTGTATCATGGTTTAGCAAAAAGCAAAATTCAGTCTCTACTTCTACAGCTGAGGCTGAATACATTGCTGCTGGAAGTTGCTGCTCTCAAGTGTTATGGATGAGGAATCAACTCCTTGATTATGGACTACATGTTGATAGAATTCCTATTTTTTGTGACAACACAAGTGCCATAGCCATAACAGAGAATCCTGTGCAGCACTCAAGGACCAAGCACATTGATATCAAGTACCACTTCATTAGGGAACATGTGATGAAAGGTACAGTGGAACTTCATTTTGTTCCAAGTGAACAACAAATTGCAGACATATTTACCAAGCCACTTGATGAATCAACATTCACAAGATTGGTAAGTGAGCTAGGTATGTTTAATTACTCTTAAAATTCATGTCCTTATTGCAATTTGAGTTGAAGCCTGAAATGTATTAGCTGCAAGAACAAATTTGATTTTTAACATAGATTATTCCATCAACGGATATTCCCTATCCGTTGAAAGTCAAAATTGTTCTATCAACGGATGTTCATTATTCGTTGAAAGTCATATACATTTCTGGAATTTTTATCCTTCAACGGATAAAACTAAAGTGCTCTTCAACGGATGACAGTTTACCTTATCCGTTGAAATATCACATCAGTCGATTCAAGTGTTTCACAGCCGTTGATTCTATTGTCTTAACCGTTGATACTCATACATACAGCTGTATGTATTTGTTTTAAAGGTAGTTTTTAGAATACTTACAGTTTATTCTTAAACGGCTGAAATTCACTTACACATATTTATTGTTTAATCTCTTATTTATGCTTTTTTAATTTGAGAAAGTATATAAGCCCTTCTGATTTTTCATTTTTACTTTACGCTTTCTTGAAATTTCAAAGCTTTTACCATTTTCTCTCTGCAAAACCTTCAAGTTATTCTCTCCAATTTCTACTCACAACAATGGCACCAGTAGTAAAGATTATGTCTCAATCTGGGTTCATCTATGAGAAGAACAATTTCATAGCTTTGGTAGAAAAGAATGAAGCCCACTCAGATTATCACAAAATGATGGACTTCATCAAAAACTGTAAACTTAGCTATGCAATGCTGGAAGCCCCAACGATTTACTGTGAAGTAGTTGAGGAGATTTGGACAACTGCTGAGTTCAACTCCATAGATATGACTATCTCCTTCACTCTCAAAGGTAAAAATCACTGTGTTAACTGTGATGACTTACTAGCATGTTTTAAATTACCTGAGAACAATGCCATGACACCACACACTGATAATGATATATCCAGCATGTTAGATTCCATAGGTTATTCTCTTAACTCTGCTAGTTTAGGGAGTATTAAAAGAAAAGGCCTTAGGAAAGAATGGAGTTTTCTTGGGGATGCCTTTATCAAGGTTTTCTCTGGGAAAATTAGCAATTTTGATGCCATAACTTCATCTCTTGTTAATATGCTCTATATGCTTGTTTCTGATAGGTATTTTAATTTTAGCAACTATGTTATGCTAGAATTGGGTACTAGATTAGGTAACAAAGCTAATAGACCTAATAACATCTATTATGCTAGATTCTTTATGTTATTGGCTAACCATGTTGCTGAAGGTTTGGTCATTACGAATGAGAATAATAAACTCAAGTGCTGGGCACAAGAGAAAAGAGTTCTTGCAGATTTATTGAGAATGGATCTCAACAGCAGTGTGCCATTGGTATATTTACCAATCATGAATGCACCTCAGGTAGGTGAGGTAATTGCTTCTACAACTCCTACTTCTTCCAACCCCTCTATTTCTTTATCTTCTAGTGTGGCCATGGAATCTGTGACAATGCCCCAACAGATTCCTACCAAGGTCACCAAAACTAAACTTTCAAAATCAAAGACAAAGAAAACCACCTCTGTTGTTTCTCAAAAGACAACAGTTGTAACACCTACCATTAACCCTGAGGGGAGTGAACAGGGTGTGAGTGGTGAGGGGAGGGGTGAACATCAAAGAAACCCCCAGGATAAGGAAGGAGAGAAAAGTGCTTCCCAAGCTAGCCAAGCCACGGTTTCTCAAAAAGCTGTGGTGGTTGAAAAGGTTACTAGCATATCCCTAGCTGCATCCTCCCAAAAGGATGTAACTATTGAAAGTAGTTCCCAACCAGGAACACACAAACGAGGGAGGGACACTAAATCCAAACACTCACCAACAAAAGCCTTTATTAGAAGAAAGAGAGCTAGAACCCAATCTTCTACACAGGGTGCACACACTGCACAGATACATCCATCTGTATCTATGCCTTCTCAAACTCAGTTTGATGTGGCTCCAACAAATGTGGAGTCCTAGCCCCATTCTCTCACAATTAACACACATCAATCACCACACACTTCTTCACCATCTCTAGATGTGGATATGTTATTCCCATCAATTCCTGATTCTCCCTCTTTACAACTCAGGGAGGAGCCCCACTCAAATACAGGTGATCATCATCTTTTAGATGATTTGTTGGATCACCCGCAAATTCTTTCAGATGTAATTGAAGGATCTGTGTCACCAAAACTCATATCAATCTACACAGATTCAACAGTTATATCACTTTCAATTTCTACTTCTTTTCCTTCTTCAACGGATATCACTCATCCGTTGACAAGTGGTTGTTCTTCAACGGATAAGCTTAACAGCAGTTATCCGTTGATACCATCAGTTTCACCTTCAACGGCTATTCCTCATCCGTTGATAGTCTCTACACACACAACTGAAACAATTCCAAGTGTAGAAGACTTGATTACTGTACAATCACTTCTAGGACTGAGGGAAGGGAGTGACAATTTGAGTGAGAGGCTGGGTTGCTCCCAGGCAAAAGGAGAGATTGAGAGCTCAAATATGCATGCTATTTCTTCCAGCATGGCAAAAGTAAGTGAGAGGAGTACCACCTTAGTAGGTGAAGGTGAGGGAGTGAGTTGTGTGAGCCAGGGGGAGCCCCTGATGCAAGAACATAGAGAAAATGAGAGAAAGGCAGGTACAGCAGATATAAGGATGGATCCAGCCATTGCTAGTGAGTCAATGATTGTGAATGATGCTGAAAAGGAAAGACAATTTCAGCAACATTACAAAGCTGTAATTGATAACATTTCCTTGGATGCTGACACTTTTACTCATCCTGTTTCAGCCTATCAAGTATTGGCTGCACAGGGCAATGTGGAGGCAGAAAAGACACTACATCTAGTACATACAACAGCATCTCTTCGAAGGGACAAAACTGCTATTAACAAGATGCCTTCAACAGCTGGTGAGTCATTTGAAGAATTTGGAGTAAATTCTGATGATGATGACTTTGTTTCTTCTGATGGAAGCATGAACTTAGGGGGAGATGAAGGCCCTAGTTCTATTCCAAATCTACCTGAACGGGCCTTCACAAAGGAGTCTACAACAGGGCAATTCAATGTCTCCTTAGTCAAACAAATCAGTACTATCAAACAGGCCATTCAGAAAACTTCTCATGCTGGTACAAAGGCTATCCTTACAGCTCACTTGGACTCACTGCATATCATGAAGTTGCAGCAAGTAAGACAGAATCTGAGTGTGGATGAACTCAGAAAGGATATTGCTGACTTGAAATCCTACAATTCTGAAAAATTGGATTCAGTCATGCCCTTTGGTACAATGCAGGACATTATGTTGAGATTGAAAAAGGAATCACATACTGAAAAGAGGCTGGCCAAATTGGAAGACAGAGTTCAAGTTATTGAAGATTCTGTGGCCACCATTCTTCACAACCAACAATCTCAAACAAATCTACTTATGCAGCTAGCAAAAGCACAGGGCTTGACCCCTCTCCTTGATGATAACAAAAAGGGGGAGAGTAAAAGGGAAGAGGAAGGAGAGCCATCTACAAAAAACCAAATATCTAAAGTGCTAGTTCCTGCCATCACTACTTCTCCAATCATTCAAATCAAAGGAAAGCCTCATGGAATTGATTTAATCCAGCTAGCAGCAGCTGAAATTCAAGTGAAAGAGCAAAGGAGGAGAATTGATGAAAGGATGCAACAGCTGTTTGGCTCAACACAAGATAAATCAATATCTGTGAAACATAGCACAAAGGTTGAACCAATCAATATGGAGCACAAGCCAGAAAGGAGAAATAAGGTTGGAGAGACTTCTTTCAAGAATCTAAAACCTATGGTTCTCAAGCCCAACACCCGATCCAGCAAGGACTCCACAAAGAACCCTCTAGACTTTGCTCAGATGAAAGAAGTGGACTTTCCTCTTCCAAAGCCTGATGAAGACAAAGTTTTGGGTACAAGCATCATAAAACACAAGGAGACCATGGATGAGGCAGTAAGGAGAAACATGGCTATTATCTTTAGAGAGGGAAAGAGCATATGTGTGATGCAAGGACATCCCAAATTCTCAATAGCCAAGAGGGAAGAAACCAAAAGGTTAAAGAAAGAAGCTGAAAAACTCAAGGCTGACAAAAGAGCACAAGCAAAGCTTGAACAAAAGCTAAAGTCAAGTCTAGTTGAAAATGAGAAAGGAATTGAAGTCAGGGGTGAAGACAAGATTGCAAACTTAGATGAGGTTTTTGGGAGTATATTTGGTGAAAGCATGGAGGAAAAAGAGGAATGGCAGAAGGGAAACAGAAGAAAGGCCAAGGCACATAGAAGGAGTGAAGGCAACACTGAAGAAACTAAATCTCTACCTTCCATACCTGAACCCTTTGTTGTTGATCCCACTATAAACATCCATGGTGAACCAATCATCCCTGTAACGCCCCCAAATCCGGGGTCAGAGGATTTGGTCGTCACTATAAAACCTCAATCCAAAATAACCTGTTAAATCAAATAATAAATGCCAGCGGAAGATAATTATCATAAATGACCCCAAACTACTCCAAGATCTTTTAAGGTTACAGTTCTAGAAACAAGAAATCCAAATTCCACAAATAAATTTTTCTCTTTCTTTTAAAACTCTTTTCAATAAATTCCAACTCAAAATTAAACCCACTAGTATAACTTCGAAATGAAGTATACTAGGCCCAAATAAAATACAAAACTATAATATAATATAATATAAACAACTTTACATAATAAAACTTACACTAGATCGCAAACCCTGGACCAACCACCTTCCAATATCTTCTTCTTTGCTTCCTTGAATTACGGAGCTAAGCAGTGCAAGCTAATCCTCACTGGAGGTTAAATTTAAAAACAGGCAAGTATGAGCGGAAGAAATGCTCAGCAAGTTAATTATAACATATATAGGGTCGTTTTGATATAAAACCGACATCTGCATCAGCGCAGAACATTTAAAAATCATAATTGCTGAATCATAAAACTTTAGTTGAGGAATCCCAGATTTAATTCCTTAATTATATTCAAAACCATTTTGATATTTTTGAGCGATATGCTTCAGCAATACTTTGAATCTTGACGAGAATAAAACTCGTAAAACAGTGTTTACGGAAATATCGTAAACCACAATAACATGAAACAATGATCATGGAATGAATCATAAACTTTACTCAAAACTCAACTCTTGATATTAATACTTATTTTGTTGTCATATCAAATTAGATATCAATACGAACTTTGATGCTTACAACACCCATACTGAAGTCAACATCAATCATCTATACTAATACCACCTCTGATATTTAACAACAACGTAAGTATCCACAAAATCAGAAACTGAATCAAAGCCACAATTCACTTTTAATCCAAAACAGAATCAGTACTTTTAATCCAAAACAGAATCAGTACTTTTAATCCAAAACAGAATCAGTACTTTTAATCCAAAACAGAATCAGTTGATAAATCAGTTATTCTATGAATATCAAAATAATATCATAATTTAGATTAGGATCATTCTCCGACGGACGTACTATCACATGCTGATCAGCCCGTGTGATAGCACAAGGTCATGATTCATAGAAACGTGACCCCAAAAACACGAGTACTCAAACAAAAAGGCATAACTAGCCTGTGGCAAAATGGTGTCATAATATTCATATGGCACTTGGAAATAGCCCTCCGCTGGACCGTCCGTCCCGGTCACTTACGCAATTATGATCCAATCTTAAAACCTTTTTATTGAAATGGGGTCATGATACTCGACACCCGAAATAATTTTATTCCCCCAATTCTTGGGTAGGAATATTCGCAACCAAATCACTTTTCTCAAAATTCAAAGCATTTATAAATCCGATAATTGGATAAGTAAAATCACTTAGCTATTCTAAACATAGAATAGCAGCAGAAGAATACTTGCATAAACAGAATTATTTAATTCAGCGATATGTAAAACATTTATCTATCTTGAACTGAATAGGAAAAACAATACTTGCATGATACGATTCAAAATAAATATCACTTGAATAATAAGTGATGATAGAAATACTTGCATAAAATGATTCGAAATAAACATCACTTGAACGATAAGTGAAGTCAGGGGTACTTGCCTTTGGGTTTTAGCAGTTAGTCATACTCGCAATGACGCATCTATTCTGACATTCTGTATTAAAGTATCACCGTCTTGCTTTTCAACACCTTACTGATATGCTGCTCCTGCGATTGCTAGAAGCCAGATATCCACTTCCATTCCATCTCACTCTTTATCCAACACCTTGTCCTGATCAACTCGAATGATCCGCATCTATAATTAAAATATAGAACTTTAATTGTCTAATCGATAACCACTCGACGAACTACACGTCAAAAGCCTATCGTCTACCCATACGATAACCCATACATAATTATATCAGCCAAACACAGGAATCTTGACCCACATATGCACATAATTCACATAGCACATAAGCACATAACTCATAGATCACCTAATTCATATCACATAAGACTCAGTTCATCAGAAGGTTCGACTCGATACGTTTACAACTGAAATCGGGTCAAAAATATGATTTATCGATCAAAAATCGACTCAAAATGATTTGTAAAACAAGCGATCTTTCGAAACAAAAGAATTCGGATCTCGAAAGTATTTTTATTGAAAGCGGAATATTTTTCTGAGTCTGTACGCGTTCGTTTCGTATTAAACGGACAACCGGTTGATTTATTATGAATATTTGAACATTTTTCGGAATTAAAACAATCTCTGAATCATTTAATAATAAAATAATAGGGTTCGAACACCCTAAAATATTTTTATAAGAATTATCGAGCTTGTAAAATAATTTAAAATAATATTTTAAAGCTCGAAACTATTTTTCAGAAATTTTTAAATCAAAATAAATAATTAAATCTAATTAAATAATCAATTAAAATTAATTAATAACTAATTAAATTAATTAATCAATTAATATTTAAATTAATTGACTAATTAAATAATTAATTATCAACTAAAATTAATTAACTAAATAATTTGGATTTATTTTTGAATTAAAATAAATTTTCAGAATTAAAATAATGATTTTCAAAATAAAAATGAATTTTTAGAAATTAAAAAAAACAGGATTTTTGAATTATTTAAAAAGGAAAATCCAAAAACAGTTGATAACAGTAATGTTTGGGGAAAATCAGATCGAAAGCGGGTCGGGAAATAACCCAAGCGGGTTGAAACCGGGTCAAACCGGGTTGCCAAGAACCGCCGGCCGGAACCTAGAATCCGGCGGCCGGTTGACAACTTCGGCGAGCCCATTTTGACAGCCAAAACAACAGGTTTTAAGTTCATTCTTAATCCAATAACATAGATAACCACTGCAGCAACACGAACTTGGCAACCAATCCCTCCGTCGACTACCAGAACACAAAGTCCGGCCGAAATAGCCATTAAAGCCGGTGATAAACCGAGCTTTTCCGGCCAAGCCCGATTTCGTTCAATCCTATGTCAAAATCGATGATTTGTATCTCAAATCAAACCCCTGAACATCTACAATCTAACCGTATCATCATAAACAATCAAAAACCACTAAATCATAAACCCCCAAAATTCGAATATTAACCCTAAAAATCGATTTTAAAATTTAACCACTGTTGGAACGATTTGATGATATAAAATGATAGAGAATCGTCTGTGATTCATTTTGGTTATTCATACTTGTGATTTGGTGTTCAATAACGCCTTCAAAATTGACTTTGATTTTCAGAATTTCTCAAGAACACCAAGAACACATATTCAAGAATATTTTCAGAAAATCAAACCTTAATTTCTATATGATATTGAACTCAGTTTTTGACGTATAGTATACCAAATTGACCAGAAAAACATGCTCTACAACATGGAAGCATCAAATCACATCAACAACATCAAGAACAAATTTTCATAATTTAATTACTAAATAATTCGAATATAAATAAATAAATAAGAAAATTACCATGATTTCTGGGAAGAAACTGATGATTGATTCAGAAAGAAGATTTCGAGAGCTTCGTTTTGATATGCTGCACGCCCGAATCGGAGTTCGATAACGCCTTCGTTCGTGTGTTTGATTCTCGGGAACGTATCGGTTTCTCGGGTTTTTCTCTGTATTTACGGTGTTTTAACTGGTTGCAAATGAATAAACGGAATAAACGAAATAAGAAATAGGCTATTTATATTTATGGAATATTAGATCGTTCTGGATCGTTTTGGATCGTTTTGGATCATTAAATTAGTTGCTTAGCCGCTAAGTAACTGCAATAACGATCTGATTCAATACCAAAATTGGATAATTATCAAAACCGAGCTTTTTATAAAATATTATATACGAGAATAATATAAAAATATCCCGTCTCTCGAAAATACGGGTTTTATTGATTACCGAAATAACTATCGTATCGAAAATCTTGCGCCGGGCCGCGTACGGGTTAAACCGTAATCCGGATTGAAAAAGTCAAAACACGGAAAATGTCCGGAATTACCAGAATAGGTTAGGAAGGAGTTTTCGGAAGAGTTTCGGGTTGTAAAAACGCAAAAACGGTTGAAGTCGGATGATTCCCGGCTTTATAAAATAATTTTGATAATTATTCCGAAAATAATTAATAATTCATAAATTAATATAAAATCATCTAACAGTCCAAAAATTACCAGAAAAATATCACAATTATCTATATTTTATTCTGGACATATAATAATTCAAATACTCAAATAATATCACATATAAACACCCAAACATCAATTCCACTTATCAGATAATTCACCAAAATTCACGTAAAATCACATAAATAATTCCAAATAATTATAATAATAAGATTTGAAAATATGGGATATTACAATCTACCCTCCTTATAAGGATTCCGTCCTCGGAATCAGCAGAAGAAAATACTAAGGGTTTTCTAATCAACTTTCCATCACACCGCCTTACTTTGACTTGACCAGGATACTCAACTTAACTTGATTGGCATACCTTTGAATATTTGAGATGATAAAATCATAGAAAAGAAAAGAATTTCATATCATAACAGGATAGAATCTGAATTGGAGAAAAAGTATTGTTGGAATAAAAGAATAACTGAGAGATCAATATGATCAAACGAACTTGGTATTGCGTGTCCAAATTAAGACACTACTAAAGGTTGTTAACCTTCATGTATTCACAACACACACAAGTGATGGCGTCCCATCCAACTCCTATCACATAGACAGGTATACCTTGTGTCCCCTATAATTAGGGTTGTTCATCTCAGTCAGAATAAAAGAATATGAAAGAAATTGAAAATCAACTGAATAAAGCTGACAAGATTTCAAAGCTGATATTTCTGAAGGAAATGAAATCCAGAGAACAAAATTCTGACACCAAATGAGCAACTGATGTCACATCACCAAGAAACTATCCACCAAATTAGAAAAGTGGAATTTATTATCATAACTTGACAGAGCTATCAAAACCTGAAAAATAGGCTTCATGACAACCTCTGGCACATTTAAAACACAGTTATGATTGAAAATGAGTGTTAGGGAATATATCCTCTAACAATTACTTCTTTTGAGAGAGGCCAAAAGAAATTATAGAAAGAAAAGGTATTGCCAAAGTCTTAATATTTATCTTCAATTTGAACTCTCCAGTTGAATCGTCACCCACTTCTAGACACTTCTTCATGTTCCAAAGATATCGATAATCTTCATCGTCGTCGAACCGTAGTAGTCTCGAAAGATTCCACCATAGAAGTTTGCAGCTTACCGGAGTTCCATCCAGCTCAGTGCAATCATCTCAAACGAATGCACCTATCTTAACTTACTCGTTGGTACTATATCCAATAGTCCAACAGGAACTCGATATGAGCTCAAACGTCCTCACATAGCTATACACACTCCTACACACTCTCGTTTCTAGTTTACTATAACCTCAGCTCTGATACCAACCTGTAACGCCCCCAAATCCGGGGTCAGAGGATTTGGTCGTCACTATAAAACCTCAATCCAAAATAACCTGTTAAATCAAATAATAAATGCCAGCGGAAGATAATTATCATAAATGACCCCAAACTACTCCAAGATCTTTTAAGGTTACAGTTCTAGAAACAAGAAATCCAAATTCCACAAATAAATTTTTCTCTTTCTTTTAAAACTCTTTTCAATAAATTCCAACTCAAAATTAAACCCACTAGTATAACTTCGAAATGAAGTATACTAGGCCCAAATAAAATACAAAACTATAATATAATATAATATAAACAACTTTACATAATAAAACTTACACTAGATCGCAAACCCTGGACCAACCACCTTCCAATATCTTCTTCTTTGCTTCCTTGAATTACGGAGCTAAGCAGTGCAAGCTAATCCTCACTGGAGGTTAAATTTAAAAACAGGCAAGTATGAGCGGAAGAAATGCTCAGCAAGTTAATTATAACATATATAGGGTCGTTTTGATATAAAACCGACATCTGCATCAGCGCAGAACATTTAAAAATCATAATTGCTGAATCATAAAACTTTAGTTGAGGAATCCCAGATTTAATTCCTTAATTATATTCAAAACCATTTTGATATTTTTGAGCGATATGCTTCAGCAATACTTTGAATCTTGACGAGAATAAAACTCGTAAAACAGTGTTTACGGAAATATCGTAAACCACAATAACATGAAACAATGATCATGGAATGAATCATAAACTTTACTCAAAACTCAACTCTTGATATTAATACTTATTTTGTTATCATATCAAATTAGATATCAATACGAACTTTGATGCTTACAACACCCATACTGAAGTCAACATCAATCATCTATACTAATACCACCTTTGATATTTAACAACAACGTAAGTATCCACAAAATCAGAAACTGAATCAAAGCCACAATTCACTTTTAATCCAAAACAGAATCAGTACTTTTAATCCAAAACAGAATCAGTACTTTTAATCCAAAACAGAATCAGTACTTTTAATCCAAAACAGAATCAGTTGATAAATCAGTTATTCTATGAATATCAAAACAATATCATAATTTAGATTAGGATCATTCTCCGACGGACGTACTATCACATGCTGATCAGCCCGTGTGATAGCACAAGGTCATGATTCATAGAAACGTGACCCCAACAACACGAGTACTCAAACAAAAAGGCATAACTAGCCTGTGGCAAAATGGTGTCATAATATTCATATGGCACTTGGAAATAGCCCTCCGCTGGACCGTCCGTCCCGGTCACTTACGCAATTATGATCCAATCTTAAAACCTTTTTATTGAAATGGGGTCATGATACTCGACACCCGAAATAATTTTATTCCCCCAATTCTTGGGTAGGAATATTCGCAACCAAATCACTTTTCTCAAAATCCAAAGCATTTATAAATCCGATAATTGGATAAGTAAAATCACTTAGCTATTCTAAACATAAAATAGCAGCAGAAGAATACTTGCATAAACAGAATTATTTAATTCAGCGATATGTAAAACATTTATCTATCTTGAACTGAATAGGGAAAACAATACTTGCATGATACGATTCAAAATAAATATCACTTGAACAATAAGTGATGATAGAAATACTTGCATAAAATGATTCGAAATAAACATCACTTGAACGATAAGTGAAGTCAGGGGTACTTGCCTTTGGGTTTTAACAGTTAGTCACACTCGCAATGACGCATCTATTCTGACATTCTGTATTAAAGTATCACCGTCTTGCTTTTCAACACCTTACTGATATGCTGCTCCTACGATTGCTAGAAGCCAGATATCCACTTCCATTCCATCTCACTCTTTATCCAACACCTTGTCCTGATCAACTCGAATGATCCGCATCTATAATTAAAATATAGAACTTTAATTGTCTAATCGATAACCACTCGACGAACTACGCGTCAAAAGCCTATCGTCTACCCATACGATAACCCATACATAATTATATCAGCCAAACACAGGAATCTTGACCCACATATGCACATAATTCACATAGCACATAAGCACATAACTCATAGATCACCTAATTCATATCACATAAGACTCAGTTCATCAGAAGGTTCGACTCGATACGTTTACAACTGAAATCGGGTCAAAAATATGATTTATCGATCAAAAATCGACTCAAAATGATTTGTAAAACAAGCGATCTTTCGAAACAAAAGAACTCGGATCTCGAAAGTATTTTTATTGAAAGCGGAATATTTTTCTGAGTCTGTACGCGTTCGTTTCGTATTAAACGGACAACCGGTTGATTTATTATGAATTTTTGAACATTTTTCGGAATTAAAACAATCTCTGAATCATTTAATAATAAAATAATAGGGTTCGAACACCCTAAAATATTTTTATAAGAATTATCGAGCTTGTAAAATAATTTAAAATAATATTTTAAAGCTCGAAACTATTTTTCAGAAATTTTTAAATCAAAATAAATAATTAAATCTAATTAAATAATCAATTAAAATTAATTAATAACTAATTAAATTAATTAATCAGTTAATATTTAAATTAATTGACTAATTAAATAATTAATTATCAACTAAAATTAATTAACTAAATAATTTGAATTTATTTTTGAATTAAAATAAATTTTCAGAATTAAAATAATGATTTTCAAAATAAAAATGAATTTTTAGAAATGAAAAAAAAACAGGATTTTTGAATTATTTAAAAAGGAAAATCCAAAAACAGTTGATAACAGTAATGTTTGGGGAAAATCAGATCGAAAGCGGGTCGGGAAATAACCTAAGCGGGTTGAAACCGGGTCAAACCGGGTTGCCAAGAACCGCCGGCCGGAACCTAGAATCCGGCGGCCGGTTGACAACTCCGGCGAGCCCATTTTGACAGCCAAAACAACAGGTTTTAAGTTCATTCTTAATCCAATAACATAGATAACCACTGCAGCAACACGAACTTGGCAACCAATCCCTCCGTCGACTACCAGAACACAAAGTCCGGCCGAAATAGCCATTAAAGCCGGTGATAAACCGAGCTTTTCCGGCCAAGCCCGATTTCGTTCAATCCTATGTCAAAATCGATGATTTGTATCTCAAATCAAACCCCTGAACATCTACAATCTAACCGTATCATCATAAACAATCAAAAACCACTAAATCATAAACCCCCAAAATTCGAATATTAACCCTAAAAATCGATTTTAAAATTTAACCACTGTTGGAACGATTTGATGATATAAAATGATAGAGAATCGTCTGTGATTCATTTTGGTTATTCATACTTGTGATTTGGTGTTCAATAACGCCTTCAAAATTGACTTTGATTTTCAGAATTTCTCAAGAACACCAAGAACACATATTCAAGAAAATTTTCAGAAAATCAAACCTTAATTTCTATATGATATTGAACTCAGTTTTTGACGTATAATATACCAAATTGACCAGAAAAACATGCTCTACAACATGGAAGCATCAAATCACATCAACAACATCAAGAACAAATTTTCATAATTTAATTACTAAATAATTCGAATATAAATAAATAAATAAGAAAATTACCATGATTTCTGGGAAGAAACTGATGATTGATTCAGAAAGAAGATTTCGAGAGCTTCGTTTTAATATGCTGCACGCCCGAATCGGAGTTCGATAACGCCTTCGTTCGTGTGTTTGATTCTCGGGAACGTATCGGTTTCTCGGGTTTTTCTCTGTATTTACGGTGTTTTAACTGGTTGTAAATGAATAAACGGAATAAACGAAATAAGAAATAGGCTATTTATATTTATGGAATATTAGATCGTTCTGGATCATTTTGGATCGTTTTGGATCATTAAATTAGTTGCTTAGCCGCTAAGTAACTGCAATAACGATCTGATTCAATACCAAAATTGGATAATTATCAAAACCGAGCTTTTTATAAAATATTATATACGAGAATAATATAAAAATATCCCGTCTCTCGAAAATACGGGTTTTATTGATTACCGAAATAACTATCGTATCAAAAATCTTGCGTCGGGCCGCGTACGGGTTAAACCATAATCCGGATTGAAAAAGTCAAAACACGGAAAATGTCCGGAATTACCAGATTAGGTTAGGAAGGAGTTTTCGGAAGAGTTTCGGGTTGTAAAAACGCAAAAACGGTTGAAGTCGGATGATTCCCGGCTTTATAAAATAATTTTGATAATTATTCCGAAAATAATTAATAATTCATAAATTAATATAAAATCATCTAACAGTCCAAAAATTACCAGAAAAATATCACAATTATCTATATTTTATTCTGGACATATAATAATTCAAATACTCAAATAATATCACATATAAACACCCAAACATCAATTCCACTTATCAGATAATTCACCAAAATTCACGTAAAATCACATAAATAATTCCAAATAATTATAATAATAAGATTTGAAAATATGGGATATTACAATCCCAAAAGAGGAACCTATTGATTGGGACACCATCAATTTGCCTACCTTTTTAACCACTCTTCCACTACCAAAGAAACAGAAAAGAAAATCCAAATCTACACCTCCCCTAAACTCTAAGAAATTCACTCAAAAACATAAACCTAACCCTAAGCCACCCATTTCTAAAGATGATTATGTTCACTTCTGTGACATAAAAGAAATTTCAGACATTGAACTCTATCTGGATGAGCTGGAGGATGTAAGGGGAATTGCTGCTTACAGACAGCTACCAGAGAGATTGGTGTTCAGATACAAAGGAGCTGGGGAAAGAACATGGCCTCTCTACAGGATTCTGAATGAAGGCTACTCTACCTTGATCAGAGTCTTTTCAGCCATACAAAAGGATTCTGGCTTTACCAGGACTGCCAAGACTGAAATTCTCAACAAGATTGCCAACATAAGGAAAACTTGGAGGGAGCCCAATGCTTTGCCCAGAACCTTACTCATTCAAGAAAGGGGAACTACAATTCACAAATCACCTCATTGGTTAATGGAATTCAGAGATGATAAAGGAGTCAGAAGATTTTTCAGACTTGAAGACCAACTCAAGATTGCCAGCAATGAAACTCTCAAAGAAATGCAATCTAAGTTGGATATCAGTGATGAAGATGAAGCTGAATTCTTCAGACAACTCCAACTCCAAATTGAGGAAAATGACAAAGGACTAGAAAAGAAAACCAGGTATCAAAGAAGAAAAAGATGATTTGCTCAGGCTAGAGGAGCACCCTTGGAAACACTGTAAATCTTCAATTACCTTCTAGTACATACACTTTTGCAGCACTTTTTAAATTTCTACTTAGTTTCAGTTCATATATTTGTTAAGTGTTTTGTTATCATCAAGTTAACCTTGAATTTATGTCTACAATTCTTATAGACATAAATAGGGGAGATTGTTAGGAATATATGTGCATTAGTTTGATGATATGTTTAACAAAACACTTAAGTAGAAATCTAGTGTTTGTAGCCTCAACGGATAAGACCACTTTGGCTATCCGTTGATGGTGTAGCTTTACTTAGAAATAAGTCTAGTGTTGTAGCACATTTCAGTCTCTGAATTTGAGATATAATTCTTAAATGTTGAGGGAAATTATAAGTCATGTTGACTACTAAAGGATATGCAGATAGGAAGGCCAATTGTAAATATTTCATGCCTTGTAATTTTGTATAAATGAAATGGTGTCAACGGATAACTTAAAGACCTTCAACGGATGAGAAACAAAGCTTCAACGGATGTCTCTAAAGCTTCAACGGATAACATCCTTCAACGGATGAGTGCATCAACGGATAGAGCTTCAACTGCTAACACATCAACGGATAAAGCCATCAACGGATGGAGGCTTCAACGGATGTTCTGTTAAATAGCAGTTGACAAGTGGTAGTTGTACCTACAAACAGAGGCACATGGGTTGACAGAGACAACTGAGATGTGGTAGCCTATTTCAGGAATATCAGAAAAAGCAGCCGTTCTACTCTAGTATAAAGAGGCAATAGTCAACAATGCACTGGAGTAAAATGGAGAAGAAACAAGTGGAGAACTTATTTTATTATTGTACTTTTTATCTTTGTCATCACTTGTAAACTTGGTGTTATATAAACCAAGTAGCAGCTAGTAATTAGAATAGAATTTTTCCAGAGCTGTTTAGAAAAATCTTGAGAAAAATTATCTAGTTTGTACTAGGATGCAGCTGTGATCAACTTCTTGAATCACAGATTTTCTGAAATACCATCTCTGGTGGAACAACAAATCCACCAGAAAAGTTTTTAAGGTCTGTTGTGTTCTGTACTTTTGTGCTTGAATATATATATCTGTCTGTATTAGCTTAAAAACAATTCACACACTTGTTTATCTTAAACGCACAGCCTTTGAAACTGCTCAAAACTTGAAAAAGTTTTGAGATTTACATTCAACCCCCCTTCTGTAAATCTCATTGTTAGTTCACTAGGAATAACATCTGGATTAGAAAAATCTAGTAAAAGTACAACTCCACACAACGAGACTCGTTCCTTATTTACTATATAAATTTTTAAAATAATTTCTTCGACGATCCAACCTTACGGATGTTAAGATATATCAATTTTATTTCTATGAAAAAATTATTAAAAAATTCAAATTCATCTTGAATGTCAGGATTAGAAAAATCCAGTAAAAGTACAACTACAAACAACGAGACTCGTTCCCGATTTACTAGATAAATTTTTAAAATGATTTCTTCGATGATCCAACCGTACGGATATTAAGATATATCAATTTTAGTCATATGAAAAAAATATTAAAAAATTTCAAATTCATTTAGAATGTCACGAATAGAAAAATCTAGTAAAAGGACACTCCAAACACCGAGACTCGTTCGCAATTTACTAGATAAATTTTTTAAATGATTTCCTTGACCATCCAACCATACAGATGTGAATATATATCAATTTTAGTCATATGAAAAAATTATTAAAAAAATTCAAATTCATCTTGCATGTCAGGATTTGAAAAATCTAGTAAAAGTACAACTTCAGACAACGAGACTTGCTCCCGATTTACTAGATAAATTTTTAAAATGATTTCTTCGATGATCCAACTGTATGGATGTTAAGATATATCAATTTTATTCATAGTAAAAATTATTAAAAAATTTCAAATTCATATTGCATGTCAAGATTAGAAAAATCTAGAAAAAGTACAACTCCACACAACGAGACTCGTTCCCGATTTACTAGATAAATTTTAAAAATGATTTATTTGATGATCCAACCATACGGAAGCTAATATATATCAATTTTAGTCATACGAAAAAATTGTTAAAAAAATTCAAATTCATCTTGCATGTCAGGATTTTAAAAATCTAGTAAAAGTACAACTCCAGACAACGAGACTCCTTCCCGATTTACTAGATAAATTTTTAAAATGATTTCTTCAACGATCCAACTGTACGGATATTAAGAACTATCAATTTTAATAATAGGAAAAAAATATTAAAAAACTTCAAATTCATCTAGCATGTCAGGATTAGAAAATTCTAGTAAAAGGACACTCCAAACAACGACACTCGTTCCCGATTTACTAGATAAAATTTTAAAATGATTTCTCTGACGATCCAACCGTACGGATGTTAATATATATTAATTTTAATCATATGAAAAAATCATTAAAAAATTAAAATATATCTTGCATGTGAGGATTTGAAAAATCTAGTAAAAGTATAAATCCAAACAACGAGACTCTTTCCCGATTTACTAGATAAATTTTTAAAATAATTTCTTTGACGATCCAACCGTACAGATTTTAATATATATCAATTTTAGTCATAGGAAAAAATTATTAAAAATTTTCAAATTCATCTTGCATGTCAGGATTAGAAAAATCTAGTAAAAGGACACTCCAAACAACGAGACTCGTTCCCAATTTACTAGATAAATTTTTAAAATGATTTTTTTGATGATCCAACCGTACGGATGTTAAAATATATCAATTTTATTTATGTGAAAAATTTATTAAAAAATTCAAATTCATCTTGCATGTCAGGACTAGAAAAATCTAGTATAAGTATAACTCCATACAACGAGACCCGTTCCCGATTTACTAGATAAGTTTTTAAAATGATTTCTTCGACGATCCAACCGTACAGATATTAAGATATATGAATTTTAGTCATAGGAAAAAAATATTATAAAATTCAAATTCATCTAGCAAGTCAGGATTAGAAAAATCTAGTAAAAGGACACTTCAAACAACGAGACTCGTTCCGGATTTACTAGATAAATTTTTTAAATTATTTATTTGATGATCCAACCGTACGGATGTTAATATATATCAATTTTTGTCATATGAAAAAATTATTAAAAAAATTCAAATTAATCTTGCATGTCAGGATTTGAAAATTCTAGTAAAAGTACAACTCCAGACAACGAGACTCGTTCCGGATTTACTAAATAAATTTTTTATATGATTTATTTGACAATCCAACGATACGAATGTGAAGATATATCAATTTTAGTCATAGGAAAAAAATATTAATAAATTTCAAATTCATATAGAATGTCACGATTAGAAAATTCTAGTAAAAGGACACTCCAAACAACGAGACTCGTTCCCGATTTACTAGATAAATTTTTAAAATGATTTCTTTGACGATACAACCATATGGATTTTAATATATATCAATTTTAGTCATATGAAAAAATTCTTAAAAAAAATTCAAATTCATCTTGCATGTCAGGATTTGAAAAATCTAGTAAAAGTACAACTCCAAACAACGAGACTCGTTCCCGATTTACTAGATAAATTTTTTAAATGATTTCTTCGACGATCCAATCGTACGAATGTTAAGATATATTAATTTTAGTCTTAGGAAAAATATATTAAAAAATTTTAAATTCATCTTGCATGTCAGGATTAGAAAAATCTAGTAAAAGTACAACTCCACACAACGAGACTGGTTCCCTATTTACTAGATAAATTTTTAAAATAATTTCTTCGACGATCCAACCTTACGGATGTTAAGATATATCTATTTTATTCATATGAAAAAATTATTAAAAAAATTCAAATTGATCTTGAATGTCATGATTAGAAAAATCTAGTAAAAGTGCACTTCCAAACAACGAGACTCGTTCCCAATTTACTAGATAAAGTTTTAAAATGATTTTTTCGATGATCCAACCGTACGGATATTAAGATATATCAATTTTATTCATAGTAAAAAAATATTAAAAAATTTCAAATTCATCTAGCATGTCACGATTAGAAAAATCTAGTATAAGGACACTCCAAACAACGGGACTCGTTCTCGACTTACTAGATAAATTTTTAAAATGATATCTTTAATGATCCAACCATACAGATTTTAAGATATGTCAATTTTAGTCATATGAAATAATTATAAAAAATATTCAAATACATCTTGCATGTCAGGATTTGAAAAATCCAGTAAAACTACAGCTCTAGACAACGAGACTCATTCCCGGTTTACTAGATAAATTTTTAAAATGATTTCTTCGACGTTCCAACCGTACTAATGTTAAGATATATCAATTTTAGTCATAGAAAAAATATATTAAAAAAATTTAAATTCATCTTGCATGTCAGGATTAGAAAAATCTAGTAAAAGTACAACTCCACACAACGAGACTCGTTCCCTATTTACTATATAAATTTTTAAAATGATTTCTTCGACGATCCAACCTTACGGATGTTAAAGTATATCAATTTTATTCATATAAAAAAATTATTTAAAAAATTCAAATTCATCGTGAATGTCAGGATTAGAAAAATTTAGTAAAAGTACAACTACAAACAACGAGACTCGTTCCCGATTTACTAGATAAATTTTTAAAATAATTTCTTCGACGATGGAACCGTACGTATATTAAGATATATCAATTTTAGTAATAGGAAAAAATATTAAAAAATTTCAAATTCATCTAGAATGTCATGACTAGAAAAATCTAGTAAAAGGACACTCCAAACAATGAGACTCGTTCCCGATTTACTAGATAAATTTTTTTAATGATTTCTTTGACGATCCAACCGTACGGATGTTAATATATTTCAATTTTAGTCATATAAAAAACTTATTAAAAAAATTCAAATTCATCTTGCATGTGAGGATTTGAAAAATCTAGTAAAAGTAAAACTTCAAACAACGAGACTCGTTCCCGATTTACTAGATAAATTTTTAAAATGATTTCTTCGACGATCCAACCGTTTGGATGTTAAGATATATGAATTTTAGTCATAGGAAAAAATTATTAAAAAATTTCAAATTCATCTTGCATGTCAGGATTAGAAAAATCTAAAAAAAGTACAACTCCACACAACGAGACTCGTTCCCGATTTACTAGAAATTTTGTAAAATGATTTCTTTGATGATCCAACCATATGAATATTAATATATATCAATTTTAGTCATATGAAAAATTGTTAAAAAAATTTGAATTCATCTTGCATGTCAGGATTTGAAAAATCTAGTAAAAGTACAACTACAGACAACGAGACTCGTTCCCGATTTACTAGATAAATTTTTAAAATGATTTCTTCGAGGATCCAACCGTACGGATATTAAGATATATGAATTTTAGTCATAGGGAAAAATATTAAAAAATTTCAAATTCATCTAGCAAGTCACGATTAGAAAAATTTAGTAAAAGGACACTACAAACAACAGGACTTGTACCCGATTTACTAGATAAATTTTTAAAATGATTTCTTTGACGATCTAACCGTACGGATGTTAAGATATATCAATTTTATTCATATGAAAAAATTATTAAAAAAATTCAAATACATCTTGCATGTCAGGATTTGAAAAATCTAGTAAAAGTACAACTCTAGACAACGAGACTCGTTCCCGATTTACTAGATAAATTTTTAAAATAATTTCTTCGACGATCCAACCGTACGGATGTGTTAAGATATATCAATTTTAGTCATAGGAAAAATATATTAAAAAATTTCAAATTCATCTTGCATGTCACTGTTACGACCGACATTTTATGTAATATTATTTGTGAATTTGGTATAATATTAAGTCAAATGAAAATATATTCAATGATTGTACGTTTGTGTGAGTGAAAATTTCTGCATTATAAATTTGCTTTGGGTAGTATATGATTTTTCAAAGCAAGAGTTTATTTAATTTCTTTATTTTTGATTTATAAGGAATATTCTAAGCTTTGGAAAAATCTTCTTTTAAAAGGCATTTTGTTCACAAATTTTGAAAATGATTTTATAAAGTCTCTAAAAATCCAAGTTATTTTATGGTATAAATTTTATAATTTTTGAACTTGTATTTTATTTTATAAAAATAAATCTTTACAAATTTTATTTGTTATAATTATCAAATTACATGAATAACCTTGCATGCAAACTCTCTTTCTATTCTCTCAAAGGGCAAATAAGACTTTTCCAACCCCACTAACTCATTTGATTATTACCAAATTACTACCTTAGCCTTGCATGCAAAATGGCCTAACTTTAGCCAAGGGACATTTTTGTAAGTTCTCACTTCCACTCATTATTTGTCAACCAAATAGCATAAAACAAACAAATCAAAGTGGAGAGAAGTCATTCATCATTTCACACTCCAACACACCACAAAAATTTCTCTCTTCCCCTCCCTCCCTTTTGCTCTCGGCCGAACCCCATTTCCCCCACTCCCTTCCATTTTTCATTCCATTTCTCATCTTTCCTAGTGTAATTCTTTCACCTACATTTATTTTATATACTTCCCAAGAGTTTTGTGATTTGGAAGATGAAGTTTCATGGTTGCATGTGTAGTTTTGTGTGATCTCCAAAGAGAAACTCTTGATTCTTGTGAATTCAAGAGCTCTCTATGAGATATATTATGTATATGTGCTAACTAAGTATTTTATGGAGATATCATGCTTTAAAATCCTTTGCATGCTACTGAAATCTCATTATAAATTTATGTTTAGCCATGCATGCTAGTTTTAAGACATTAAAATGATGATCAACCATGTTTTGCATGCTATTCTTTTCGAAATCATGTTGTTATCTATAAAATTCGAAATAGATGTGCTTAAATAGATTGTTTCCATGATGAATTTCTTATTAATACTTAAAAGGAGTTATATTTCATAATTATTAAGGATAAGTATTAGGTGCAAGTCGATTTTGTAAGCATTTACAACTTTATGCCTAGCCGAAATCTTGTTATGTGCTTTCCATGAGTTGCATGTTATATATTTAGTTGCATGTTGTTGTTTTTAGGCATGGATGATCTCACCCAATGTTATTTTGAGAATAAAGGAGTTAGTTCAGTAGATTACCATGTATAAGTCTTGGTTTAAGTATTGAGTTTTTGTTAGTTGAGTTGTCAAGTCAAAACCTTGGAAAAATGAGAGTTATAGTTTCTGCAGAAAAATCAGTTTAGTACCCTGAGGTTTAGAGTGAGTTTTGACCATGTCATTGATGTGCACTTTGAGGCCCAAGCTACCAGAAGTTAGTATGGGGAGTATATAATAGGTTTTAGGAGTTGGTTGGAGGTTTGCATGTCATTTGGTTAGGTGCACAAGTAGAATAACAAAATCTGTCCAGCAGGGGACAGTTTTGTTGCAACTTAGAAATAGGGAGATTTGGCCATGTCATGGGTAGGCCCTCATTAGGCCCAATTGGGCCTTAGTTAGAGGGTATGTCAGAGAAGTTTTTCCAACCATAGTTCATAGGATATGAGCTAGAACCATGTGTCACAAGTTAATTCAAGTCAGGGCATTTTCTGCCCAGAAAAATAGGGGAACCTTGGACTTTTAGCTTAGGCCCAAGAAGGCCCAAGCCAGGCCTTTGAGCCACATCAAGCTTGTGAGATGCCCTTAGGTCAGGAGAGTCTTGTGTAAAAATTTTGAAGAAAAACTTTTAGTTTAAGAGTGTCTAATGCACTCAAGAAACCTTAGTTACCATTCTGAAATTTGCACCAGTGAGCACTATCACTTACCACATAGTTTTAGAACACTTAGAAGTGAGTATTAGGTCAACCACCATAGTTGTAAGATAGTATAAGGTCAGTAGAGAAAAAGGCACAAGTGAGGGTCAATAGGTTTTGGATAATTTAGGAAAGGCACATTGAGTTAGGAAGCCCAAATTTGAAGACTTTGTTTAGTTAGTGACCAAGTGACTTAAGTGGTGAGTCGAGATCATCCAAGCCTAGTGTGGCATTATGGTGTATATGATGTTATTTGGTATTAATATACGATATGTGATTATGTGGCTACGTGTGTACATTTGAAAATATAATGGTGGATATGAATTAAGTGCGTATAGGCCTAAGTGCCATCCATGTTTAATTTCGGGTTGTAAATAGGTTAAGATGGTAAGAATATATTATTATTATTATTTATGTAGGATCTCGAGACGAGGGAAAACTTGCCATAAAAGTCGAGTGAAGCTCCGGTTGTTGCTCCGACCAGTCAGACCAGACCAGTCTATCTCAAGGCAAGTGATTCAACTTGACCTTCGTATTTACTGTAAACAGTTCATATATATATCGATGCAATTGTCCTGAGTCATTTTGATATATTTAAATCAAGCGTATCTTTTGTTTATCTTTGAGTTACATAGAGATGCCATGAACCCTCGAGTACGTATTGCAAGTAGTTCAAAAGTCTTTCATGATAGTTTAATGCCATGATAAAATAGAGATTTGTTATAATACCTTATTGATCCTTTTGATTATCATGCTATTGATCCCTGAGAAATCTTGATATTGCACCCTGATGCTTTGATTCAACTCTTGAAATAACCTCGATAGAAACTTTATCTTGATACCTAAAAGCCAATCATTTCTTAAATTCATTCATGATTGTTTGATAACCCTATCCTTACCCTAAAGCTTGATACCCTGTTATATCTTGAACTGATGATCACTTTCTTTATATTTTAACACCTCTATCCTATTGGAACCAGTGATGCTTATCTTCTTGATGTTCTAATACCTATACCTTGTCTACAACCATTGCTTTAAGCCTAGTTTGGCATTACTCTTTCATATTATCCAATAGCCTTGCTCAATTTCCTTGTCAAAGTTCTTGTTTATGGAAACCTCTCAATTACCCTAATATAGTAAAGTCTAGTGGATCATGGCCCTGAGATTTAGTGTCATATTTCCAGTGTTTCAAGTTGATCTATAATCCCTTGATAAAAATGATTACAGTCGAAAGAGATTTTGTCATAAATCGGCATCAGTTTTTAAAATGATTAAAATGTGGATTTTCAGTCCCAAAGGGGGATAAATGTTTTCTTTGAATGGTGGATCTGGACTGAGACGCGAGTCCTTTCCACACTTATATTAGGCTTAAAAGTTGCCTAGGGATTCCCAATAATGTTTTAGAACCCAGCGAGGTTCGGGATTACTTCGCGGCTGATCACCGGCTGTAATCCGTAGCGTCATAAAATGATTTTGATTAAGAATGATTTTAAAATTTGTTTTGATGCAAGCAAAATGATGCCAACTCACATGAGTTTTATCTCTCGTTATCATTGATTATGTCTTTCCATTGTCATTCCTAAAGGTATATCTCGATTTATGTTTTGCGTTGTACTATTAGCACTTGTTGAGCTTTTGGCTCACTTCTTGCTTTACCCTTATATTACAGCTAGCAGCTATGGTTAGATTCAAGCAGACTGCCCGTAAGACCTGTGATGCTGATGCTTATGTTCGAGCTCAGGTAGAATAAGTAATAATAGCTGTGAGGATTCGGTATTTGTAATCAGATGTAATAGCTATATTTATTTCGCTATTTAAGTTGGGGGTGTGACAGGTTTTGGTATCAGAGCTCCGGTTTAGAGTCCCTGGACAGCCCAAATAGGTTATAGGATTTGTGTGTAGGTTATAGATATTATGCGAGAGAGTAGGTTAAGTAAATTATTATTAATACTCCTCTTATTGGTTGTCAGCAAAGGGCACATTCCTCGTCATCCTCTGGGTCGGACGACACTATTGCTTTCTCCGTGTATGCTGAGTTGAGGCGCGAGTTCGACATGCTTCAGGGCAAGTACGGCCGACTGATAGACCGACTGAAGAACGTGTATCCGGACAGCCGAAACTACGAAGGGAAGCCCAAGGAGCAGATGACTGCGAGACTTGAGACCTTGGTTCAGTACGTCAACACTAAGCTTGAGGAGATGCCAGCGCATCGGGACCGTACCAGCCAGTATGTCATTCAGATGGTGGAGGATGAGCTCCAGAGCATTGTGAAGACGCTTCGAGAGGAAAAGACTACCAAGCCCCGTTCAGATGGAGTGGAGCCTTAGTTCTTTCCATTTACCTTTCATGTTGTTGTACTATCAGACTCTATGGAATCCCCAGTTGTTTCCGTCTTTCCTTTAAATAAGCCTGTTATTCCTAGAATCAGACTATGTCCCAATCCTATGTACTGTGACCTTTAAAAATTTCAATAATTATGTGCTATTGTTCCATTTGCTCTCAACTGTTATTTTATGTTTTTATCATCATATCTGCTTAATTTGGAAACTTGACCCCATATGTCAATGAGAATGCCATGCGATACCTCGAATCATTTATTCATTCATATCTGTTATGACACAACTCTTATTTCAGGATCATGCCTCCCAAAAAGAAGAACCCAACAACCACCTTCACCACAGACCCAAATATTCTTCGACTACTGGAAACCTTGCAACAGCAAACCAATGCTATAGCTCAACAACAACTAACCCTTCAACAACGAATTGAAAACCAAGATAACCGTGAGCCACACCAACCACCTGAACCACCAGTACCACCTAGACAAATTGTCACTTTCAAAGCTTTTCAGAATGTGAATCCACCTGTATTTCATGATACCACTGATCCAGTGATAGCAAACACATGGATCAAGGAGATGGAAAGGGCTTTTGAGTTGGTACAGTTAGGAGACGATCAGAAGACGCCGTATGCCACTTACTTCTTGAAGGGAGAAGTCATCTATTGGTGGGAATCAGTAAAAGCTATGGAAGTCACTCAGCAGGTTTCTTGGGAGAGATTTAAAAAGTTATTTCTGGACAAGTATTACCCTAAGTACATGCAGAATCAGATGAAGCTAAAATTTCTTGAGTTGAAGCAAGGGAACATGACTGTATTGGAGTATGAGAAGAAGTTCACTGAGTTGTCAAGGTTTGTGACAAAGTATACCAGCACTGAGGAGGAAAAAGCAAAGAAATTTCAGCAAGGATTGGAGCCTTGGATCAGAGATAGGGTGGCTATGTTTGAGCTTGAAACTTATGCGGGAGTAGTACAGAAAGCTGCTCTGATTGAGAATAATGGGATGCAGTCAAGGAAAGAGAGGGATAACAAGAAGAGGAAGGTTCCATTTTATGGAGAAAAGTCTGAAGCTGGAAGTTCGCAAGATCGGAATGTAAAGAGGATTGGTTTCCAGAAGGGCGGAAATTTTCAAAGGAAGGGAAATTTGGGCAAAAGGCAAGAATCAAAAGGGAACAATCAGGCAAGCCAAGGGCAAGTTGGAGAAAACAGGTTCCAGAGGCCAGAATGCAAGCACTGTGGAAGAAGGCACCCCGGAGTATGCAATAAGCTGAGTATGACCTGTTATAGGTGCAATCAGAAGGGACATTTGGCAAACGAGTGCAAGATGCCGAAGCCAGGAGTTACGTGTTACAAGTATGGGAAGACTGGACACATGGCTAGGGAGTGTAAGGCAACAGGACCAGTCAGAGCTCTGATGAACATGGCAAGTACCAGTGCAAGCGTGCCAGCTGAGGTATTGGCATTACCTCCACCACCCGCACCAACCCCGCAAGCAACAGCAAGGACATTTGATCTAAAGATGAAAGATGCTGTTCAGAATTCTGAGGTGATAGCAGGTACACTTTTACTCAATAATGTCAAAGCTAAAGTATTGATTGATTCGGGAGCAACAAGATCTTTCATATCAGAATCTTTTGTTGATAAGCTCCAATGTGATAAAACGGTTATGAGTGAGGTAGTAAATGTGGTAATTGCGAACCAAGAGAAGATTCCTGTGAATCAATTTTGTCCAAAATGTGAGATTGATATTTCGGGATATAAGTTCTCAGCCGACTTGATACTCTTCAAGCTGGGAGAGTTTGATATAATTTTAGGAATGGATTGGTTAGGAGAGAATAGCGCTCAGATAAATTGTAAGACCAAGAGAGTGTATTTAAAGACGAAGAGTGGAGAGAAGGTAGTATTTAAGGGGCAGAGGCAAGGGCAACTATTTCTTATAATTTTTCAGGCTAAGAAGTTACTTAGAAAAGGTTGTGAGTCGTTCCTAGCATATGTAGTGGATTCAGAGAGAGGCAGCCCCAGCATGGAAGATATTCCTGTAGTTAATGAGTTCCCCGATGTGTTTCCCGACGAACTACCAGGTTTACCACCAGATCGACAAATTGAGTTCGAGATCAACCTTGCTCCAGGCACGGAACCAGTTTCAAAGGCTCCGTATAGGATGGCACCAGCAGAAATGAAAGAGTTGGCGAGCCAGCTACAAGAATTATTGGATAAGGGAGTGATACGACCAAGTACGTCGCCATGGGGAGCACCTGTTCTCTTTGTAAAGAAGAAAGATGGGAGTATGCGTCTATGCATAGATTACCGGGAGTTGAATAAAGTAACGATCAAGAACCGCTACCCGCTACCAAGGATAGATGACCTTTTTGATCAGTTAAAGGGAGCAAAATGCTTTTCGAAGATTGATTTGAGATCGGGATACCATCAATTAAAGATCAAGGAAGAAGATATTCCCAAGACCGCATTTAGGACCAGATATGGGCATTATGAATTCCTAGTAATGCCGTTTGGATTGACCAACGCTCCGGCCGCATTTATGGATCTGATGAATCGAGTATTTAAGAAGTATTTGGATAAATTTGTCGTGGTATTTATTGATGACATCCTTATTTATTCTAAGTCGGAAGAAGAACATATGCAGCACCTCTGGATAGCATTGGAGATACTCCGACAAGAGAAGTTGTATGCCAAGTTTACCAAATGTGAGTTTTGGTTAAAGGAAGTTCAATTTTTGGGGCATGTTATTGGAAATGAGGGAGTTAAAGTGGATCCGGCGAAGATTGAGGCAGTTATGAGTTGGGAGAGGCCAAAGACTTCTACAGAAGTGCGAAGTTTTCTAGGATTGGCCGGATACTATAGAAGATTCGTCAAGAATTTCTCGAAGATCGCCACGCCATTGACCAAGTTAACCAGAAAGAATCAAAAGTTTGAATGGAGTGCAGAATGTGAAAATAGCTTTCAAGAGTTAAAACAGAAGTTGGTAACAGCTCCGGTGTTGGTACTTCCAGATGATCAAGGGAATTTTGTAATATTCAGCGACGCTTCACATAAGGGTTTGGGTTGTGTGTTGATGCAACACAGTAAGGTAATAGCATATGCGTCAAGACAGTTGAAGCCGCGCGAGTTAAAGTATCCGACGCATGACTTGGAACTAGCCGCCATAGTGTTCGCACTCAAGATTTGGAGACACTATCTCTATGGAGAGAAGTGTGAAATCTACACGGATCACAAGAGTTTAAAGTACATTTTTACTCAGAAAGAGCTCAATATGAGGCAGAGGAGATGGCTGGAATTGATCAAGGACTATGACTGTTCGATAAATTACCATCCTGGAAAGGCAAACGTAGTGGCCGATGCGCTGAGTTGGAAGGAGAGATTGAATATGATGATAACATCAAAAGAGTTATCTGAAGAAATCGGAAAATTTGAATTGGAACTTTGTGCTTATGGGAAAGTCAAAGAAGTTTGTCGTGCAATGACCTTTCAGCCAACACTAATGGAAAAGATAAAGAAGTGTCAAGAGGAAGTAATGGAAAAAGAGAAAAATCAGTTATCTGGAGAAGAGATTAATACTAAAAGGGATGAGCAAGGAATACTAAGGTTTTCATCCAGAATATGGATTCCTCATGTACCTGAATTAAAGAATAAGATCCTCCATGAAGCCCACCATTCGAAATTTTCAATCCACCCGGGAAGCACCAAGATGTATCAAGACTTAAAGAAGAACTTTTGGTGGCCAAATATGAAGCGAGACGTGGCAGAATGGGTTGCGAAGTGCTATACTTGTCAGAAAGTAAAGGCAGAACATCAACGACCAAGCGGATTAATTCAGCCCCTGAAGATTCCAGAATGGAAATGGGAAAATATCGCTATGGACTTTATAGTAGGACTACCGCGAACAAAATCCGGACATGACACAATATGGGTTATAATTGATCGTCTTACGAAGTCGGCGCATTTCCTTCCAATAAATGAGAAGTCGTCACTGGACAAGTTGGTTCATCTGTATGTGCACGAAATCGTATTAAGGCATGGAGTACCCGTATCAATAGTTTCAGACAGAGATCCCCGATTTAACTCGAGATTCTGGAAGCAATTCCAGGAATGTCTTGGCACGAAGTTGAATATGAGCACGGCGTATCACCCGCAGACTGATGGTCAGAGCGAAAGGACGATTCAAACAATCGAAGACATGTTGCGCAGTTGTGCAATCGATTTTGCAGGAAGTTGGGACGACCACCTGCCATTGATTGAATTCTCATATAACAACAGCTATCATTCCAGTATCGGCATGCCACCATATGAAGCTTTGTACGGGCGAAAATGTAGATCACCAACAAGTTGAGATGAAGTAGGAGAAGGAAGAATTCTCGGCTCAGAATTGGTACAACAGTTGCATGACTCAGTCAAGTTAATTTAGAAAAGGTTGCTTGCTGCTCAAGATAGACAGAGGAAGTATGCGGATCCAGCGCGTAAGGATGTTCAATTCCAAATTGGCGAAGCTGTGTTGCTAAAGGTGTCACCTAGGAAAGGGTTGATGAGATATGGCAAGAAAGGAAAGTTAGCACCTAGATACATAGGTCCTTTTGAGATTTTGAGTCAAGTAGGAAAGGTGGCCTACGAGTTGGCCTTACCACCTCAGTATCGGCATGTGCATAACGTGTTCCATGTGTCGTTACTTAAGAAATATAATCCTGACACTAGCCATGTGATAGAATATGAACCCGTAGAAATTCAGGCAGACCTGTCATTTGTGGAGCAACCGGTTAAAATACTCGACTGACAAGTAAAGAGTCTTAGAAATAAGTCAGTAAAGTTAGTAAAAGTACTTTGGAGGAACCCTAAGGTCGAAGAGTCGACTTGGGAGTTAGAGTCTGATATGCGTTCCCGGTATCCTCATCTGTTCTCTTAGATTCTGGGGACAGAATCCCTTAAGGGGGAGAGGATGTTACGAGCGGCATTTTATGTAATATTATTTGTGAATTTGGTATAATATTAAGTCAAATGAAAATATATTCAATGATTGTACGTTTGTGTGAGTGAAAATTTCTGCATTATAAATTTGCTTTGGGTAGTATATGATTTTTCAAAGCAAGAGTTTATTTAATTTCTTTATTTTTGATTTATAAGGAATATTCTAAGCTTTGGAAAAATCTTCTTTTAAAAGGCATTTTGTTCACAAATTTTGAAAATGATTTTATAAAGTCTCTAAAAATCCAAGTTATTTTATGGTATAAATTTTATAATTTTTGAACTTGTATTTTATTTTATAAAAATAAATCTTTACAAATTTTATTTGTTATAATTATCAAATTACATGAATAACCTTGCATGCAAACTCTCTTTCTATTCTCTCAAAGGGCAAATAAGACTTTTCCAACCCCACTAACTCATTTGATTATTACCAAATTACTACCTTAGCCTTGCATGCAAAATGGCCTAACTTTAGCCAAGGGACATTTTTGTAAGTTCTCACTTCCACTCATTATTTGTCAACCAAATAGCATAAAACAAACAAATCAAAGTGGAGAGAAGTCATTCATCATTTCACACTCCAACACACCACAAAAATTTCTCTCTTCCCCTCCCTCCCTTTTGCTCTCGGCCGAACCCCATTTCCCCCACTCCCTTCCATTTTTCATTCCATTTCTCATCTTCCCTAGTGTAATTCTTTCACCTACATTTATTTTATATACTTCCCAAGAGTTTTGTGATTTGGAAGATGAAGTTTCATGGTTGCATGTGTAGTTTTGTGTGATCTCCAAAGAGAAACTCTTGATTCTTGTGAATTCAAGAGCTCTCTATGAGATATATTATGTATATGTGCTAAGTGTTTTATGGAGATATCATGCTTTAAAATCCTTTGCATGCTACTGAAATCTCATTATAAATTTATGTTTAGCCATGCATGCTAGTTTTAAGACATTAAAATGATGATCAACCATGTTTTGCATGCTATTCTTTTCGAAATCATGTTGTTATCTATAAAATTCGAAATAGATGTGCTTAAATAGATTGTTTCCATGATGAATTTCTTATTAATACTTAAAAGGAGTTATATTTCATAATTATTAAGGATAAGTATTAGGTGCAAGTCGATTTTGTAAGCATTTACAACTTTATACCTAGCCGAAATCTTGTTATGTGCTTTCCATGAGTTGCATGTTATATATTTAGTTGCATGTTGTTGTTTTTAGGCATGGATGATCTCACCCAATGTTATTTTGAGAATAAAGGAGTTAGTTCAGTAGATTACCATGTATAAGTCTTGGTTTAAGTATTGAGTTTTTGTTAGTTGAGTTGTCAAGTCAAAACCTTGGAAAAATGAGAGTTATAGTTTCTGCAGAAAAATCAGTTTAGTACCCTGAGGTTTAGAGTGAGTTTTGACCATGTCATTGATGTGCACTTTGAGGCCCAAGCTACCAGAAGTTAGTATGGGGAGTATATAATAGGTTTTAGGAGTTGGTTGGAGGTTTGCATGTCATTTGGTTAGGTGCACAAGTAGAATAACAAAATCTGTCCAGCAGGGGACAGTTTTGTTGCAACTTAGAAATAGGGAGATTTGGCCATGTCATGGGTAGGCCCTCATTAGGCCCAATTGGGCCTTAGTTAGAGGGTATGTCAGAGAAGTTTTTCCAACCAGAGTTCATAGGATATGAGCTAGAACCATGTGTCACAAGTTAATTCAAGTCAGGGCATTTTCTGCCCAGAAAAACAGGGGAACCTTGGACTTTTAGCTTAGGCCCAAGAAGGCCCAAGCCAGGCCTTTGAGCCACATCAAGCTTGTGAGATGCCCTTAGGTCAGGAGAGTCTTGTGTAAAAATTTTGAAGAAAAACTTGTAGTTTAAGAGTGTCTAATGCACTCAAGAAACCTTAGTTACCATTCTGAAATTTGCACCAGTGAGCACTATCACTTACCACATAGTTTTAGAACACTTAGAAGTGAGTATTAGGTCAACCACCATAGTTGTAAGATAGTATAAGGTCAGTAGAGAAAAAGGCACAAGTGAGGGTCAATAGGTTTTGGATAATTTAGGAAAGGCACATTGAGTTAGGAAGCCCAAATTTGAAGACTTTGTTTAGTTAGTGACCAAGTGACTTAAGTGGTGAGTCGAGATCATCCAAGCCTAGTGTGGCATTATGGTGTATATGATGTTATTTGGTATTAATATACGATATGTGATTATGTGGCTACGTGTGTACATTTGAAAATATAATGGTGGATATGAATTAAGTGCGTATAGGCCTAAGTGCCATCCATGTTTAATTTCGGGTTGTAAATAGGTTAAGATGGTAAGAATATATTATTATTATTATTTATGTAGGATCTCGAGACGAGGGAAAACTTGCCATAAAAGTCGAGTGAAGCTCCGGTTGTTGCTCCGACCAGTCAGACCAGACCAGTCTATCTCAAGGCAAGTGATTCAACTTGACCTTCGTATTTACTGTAAACAGTTCATATATATATCGATGCAATTGTCCTGAGTCATTTTGATATATTTAAATCAAGCGTATCTTTTGTTTATCTTTGAGTTACATAGAGATGCCATGAACCCTCGAGTACGTATTGCAAGTAGTTCAAAAGTCTTTCATGATAGTTTAATGCCATGATAAAATAGAGATTTGTTATAATACCTTATTGATCCTTTTGATTATCATGCTATTGATCCCTGAGAAATCTTGATATTGCACCCTGATGCTTTGATTCAACTCTTGAAATAACCTCGATAGAAACTTTATCTTGATACCTAAAAGCCAATCATTTCTTAAATTCATTCATGATTGTTTGATAACCCTATCCTTACCCTAAAGCTTGATACCCTGTTATATCTTGAACTGATGATCACTTTCTTTATATTTTAACACCTCTATCCTATTGGAACCAGTGATGCTTATCTTCTTGATGTTCTAATACCTATACCTTGTCTACAACCATTGCTTTAAGCCTAGTTTGGCATTACTCTTTCATATTATCCAATAGCCTTGCTCAATTTCCTTGTCAAAGTTCTTGTTTATGGAAACCTCTCAATTACCCTAATATAGTAAAGTCTAGTGGATCATGGCCCTGAGATTTAGTGTCATATTTCCAGTGTTTCAAGTTGATCTATAATCCCTTGATAAAAATGATTACAGTCGAAAGAGATTTTGTCATAAATTGGCATCAGTTTTTAAAATGATTAAAATGTGGATTTTTCAGTCCCAAAGGGGGATAAATGTTTTCTTTGAATGGTGGATCGGGACTGAGACGCGAGTCCTTTCCACACTTATATTAGGCTTAAAAGTTGCCTAGGGATTCCCAATAATGTTTTAGAACCCAGCGAGGTTCGGGATTACTTCGCGGCTGATCACCGGCTGTAATCCGTAGCGTCATAAAATGATTTTGATTAAGAATGATTTTAAAATTTGTTTTGATGCAAGCAAAATGATGCCAACTCACATGAGTTTTATCTCTCGTTATCATTGATTATGTCTTTCTATTGTCATTCCTAAAGGTATATCTCGATTTATGTTTTGCGTTGTACTATTAGCACTTGTTGAGCTTTTGGCTCACTTCTTGCTTTACCCTTATATTACAGCTAGCAGCTATGGTTAGATTCAAGCAGACTGCCCGTAAGACCTGTGATGCTGATGCTTATGTTCGAGCTCAGGTAGAATAAGTAATAATAGCTGTGAGGATTCGGTATTTGTAATCAGATGTAATAGCTATATTTATTTCGCTATTTAAGTTGGGGGTGTGACAGTCACGATTACAAAAATCTAATAAAAGTACATCTCTGTTAGATATATTTGTGATGACATGTCTAATGTGTTTCATGTTTAGTTTTCAGATCTTAACAAATAGGAAATATTATTTCTTACTGGAATCAGTACTTACTGGAAGTCAGGATTTAATGTCATATCAGGATTTAAGGTCATATCTAAACTTAAGTACGGGAGGAAGATCGAGACAATAGAAGATATGAAAGGAAAGAGTTACTTTATATCAATATGAAAGGAAAGAGTTAGATGACTAGTACTTACTGGAATTCTGATTAACAGTAGAAGATCGAGACTAATACAGAAGAAGATATGAAAGGAAAGAGTTAGATGACTAGAAGAATTATATAAGATATCTGATTGATATATTTTAGGAGACAGAATTATATTTCATATCAATTAGAAGTTATCTTGTAACTGTGTACTCTATAAACACAGACATAGGTTTACACTATATGTGTTTTCATTATCGAGATTATCATACATTGTAACCTAGCAGCTCTCGTGATATTTGTTCATCACTGAGAGAGAACAGTTCCATTGTAACAGAGTTTATTATATAGAATACATCTATTTTCTGTTACTTATGTTCTAAATCGATTTGATTGTATTAAACACTGTATTCAACCCCCTTCTACAGTGTTGTGTGATCTAATAAGTGGAATCAGAGCCTATCTGTTAACACACATATAGTAAAGATCCAAAACAATCATGTCTGAAGAAGCAGAAAATCCAACCAAGCCTGCCAAAACTGAAGAAACTCCAAAGACTCAAACCCACTGTCGATATGAGACTATTAGGGTTCCCCTGCTGAGACCTTCTGAGTATCCCATATGGAAAGTGAAGATGGATATGTTTCTGGAAGCTACAGATCCAGAATACCTTGACAGAATTAATGAAGGACCACATAAGCCAACCAAGCTCTCTGTTGTAGTTGCAGATTAGCCAGCAAAGACCGTACCAAAGGAGAAAAGTGAGTATACAGTTGAAGATATCTCATCTATTGCCAAGGATGCAAAGGTAAGGTATTTGCTGCATAGTGCCATTGATAATGTCTTGTTAAACAGGGTAATTCACTGCAAGACTCGAAAGGAGATATGGGATGCCTTGGAGACAAGATGCCAGGGAACTGATGCAATCAAGAAGAACAGGAGGACTACACTCACTCAAGAGTATGAGCACTTTGACTCAAAACCTGATGAGTCATTAACTGCTCTATATGATAGATTTGTCAAACTCTTGAATGATCTTTCACTGGTGGATAAGGAATATGATCTTGAAGATTCAAATCTTAAAATCCTTTTAGCTCTTCCTGAAAGTTGGGATTTGAAGTCAACTACTATAAGGGACAACTATGCTCTTGATGAAATTTATGGTATGCTCAAGACTCATGAACTTGAGATGGATCAAAGAAGCAAGAGATGTGGGAGAAAGTCAGGGACAGTTGCTCTTAAGGATGAGGAGGAATCCCCCAAAGTGGTTGTCTCAACGAAAGGCAAAGGAAAGGCTCTCATCATAAAGTCTGATTCAGAATCATCAAGTACTAATGATGATGATTCAGAAACTGAAAGTCTACCTGAAGTAGATGCTGATGAAGAGATGATGAAATTGTGTGCTCTTATGGTGAAGGGTATCACAAAGATAGCCTACAGGAAATTTACAAGGGGAAAGAAGTTTTCCAGGAAAAGTGGAAGTTCTGATAAGAAGGGATTCAGAAAATCTGAAGGCATGGTAGAAAAGTCTGACAGAGGAGATTACTCGAATGTCAAATGCTACAACTGTGGTGAGAAATGCCACATATCTCCTGACTGCAAGAAAGGAAAGAGTGACAAAGGCAAGGCTCTTGTCACAAAGAAGAAAAGTTGGACAGACACTTCAGATTCTGAAGATGAGGAAAACTATGCCTTGATGGCAAATGCCGATAGTAGTTCTGATGCTGCTGAATTAAAGGGCAATAGGAAGAACATCCTAGTTCTGGACATATGACTGGAATTAAAGCCATACTATCAGACTTTATGGAGAAAGCTAGCCCAGGAGTATCTTATGGAGATGGCAACATGGGAAAAACTCTGGGAAATGGCAAGATCAATCTTGGGAATGTCATCATTGAAGCAGTAGCTCTTGTCTAAGAACTTAAACACAATCTGTTGAGTATAAGTCAAATCCGTGACAGAGGTTATCATGTGGATTTCTTTGAATAACACTGTGAAGTTATAAGCAATTCTACGGGCAAAGTGGTTCTGAAAGGTAACATGCATGGTAACATTTATGAAGCCAGACTTTCAACAAGTACTGATGGTTCTGCAATCTGTCCGTTGAGTAGAGCATCAATTGAAGAAACCTGGAATTGGCACAAGAAATTCTCTCATTTAAATTTCAACAATATAAATGAGCTTGTAAAGAAAGATCTTGTGAGAGGACTGCCAAAGTCAGTTTTTGCTCCTGATGGCCTTTGTGATTCATGTCAAAAGGAAAAACAATAAAATCTTCTTTCAAGAGCAAAACTGTGTCATCAATTCTTGAGCCTTATCACCTACTGCATGTTGATCTATTTGGTCAAGTCAATGTCATATCTATTACAAAGAAGAAATATGTTATGGTTATAGTGGATGAGTTCACGAGGTACACTTGGGTGTACTTCTTGCACAAGAAGAATGAAACTGCATTTACTCTAACTAATCATGTTAGACAGCTGGATAAATTGATCAAAGATTCTGTTAAATAATAAAGAGTGATAATGGCACCGAGTTCAAGAATTTGATTATGGAAGAATTTTGCGAAGAGCATGGAATCAAATAGGAATTTTCTGCACCTGGAACTCCACAGCAAAATGGAGGTGTAGAAAGAAAGAACGTAACTCTCATTAAAGCTGCACAAACAATGCTTGATAAAGCAAAGCTGCCAACCTATTTTTGGGCTGAAGCTGTGCAGACTGCTTGTTTTACACAGAATGCTACACTCATAAACAAGCATGGAAAAACACCATATGAGATGGTGAAGAAAAATAAGCCAAATCTGAAATACTTTCATTTATTTGGTTGCAAGTGCTTTGTTCTTAATACTCATCCTGAGCAGCTGTCAAAATTTGATCTAAAAGTTGATTAAGGAATTTTTGTTGGATATCCACTTTCCACAAAAGCCTTCAGAGTCTATAATTTAAGAACAAGGATTGTCATGGAATCTGAGATGCCCTCAATCTCGGTGTTAGGAAATGAGGACTCACACACCTTTAATCAAATAATTAAATAAGCATAAACCTCGATTAACTACTAACAGGATCAACAGGATAAAGTATGAGACAAGATTATAACTACCAATCATAAGATATAACTTACAACCCCAAAATATTATTAAATAACCAATATCGATTCCGGCTGGGAACCGACCGATAACCCATTGTATCTTAATACATTTCCTTCTAGGCGCATGCTCACTCAAAAATACCACTACCTGCTCTGGCAACCGGAAGCCCTCAACACGGTAGGGACCACCAGGTACGCTCTTACGAGCAGTGCGCCTAAACCTAGCCATCTTCTTGCTTAACTGCCATGGTTAGATTAAAACAAAACATATTAGTATAAAACTCAGCAAGTAACTATAAAGCAGTTCTACGATATCAATGCACAATATACTTTACCAAACTCAGGGCATTCTACTTTATTAGTTCTAGGTGGCAGATTTCCAGCTTTTGGGTTAAGGAAAGGTTTTGAAGGAATAATATGGAGCTTTTAAGGCACAAGGCTCAATGTAGGTCGAAAGCCGACATTCATCACAAATCATTAAAGGATCAGAATATATCTTTCAAAAAGAGGAAAGCAACAATATTTCAATATATGGAATCAATCATATGATCAACAGATTTAAGAATCAGGGTTCTCGAGCTTTAAGCTTCACATTGACATAATCAACTCTTTTCAAAACAATATAAACCATTTTCATTTTCAAGAATCAATTTACTGAACAGAAAGTTTCAGTTCCCTTTTATATAATCATTTAGAACCCTTGATTGGATCACTTTATCTTCCCATTACATTATAATACGGGTGATCTGCCCGTACCGACCTCCATCCGGTCTTTAAGGTACCAATCGACATAATTTCAGCCTTAAGTTGGACTAGCCCTGCTAGCCTCTTGCCATGACTGGACTAGTCCCACTAGCTTCTTACGTCCCAATCCAATCCATCAGGAATTCATTTGGAAAACCTTGAGTTGGAAAAACAAATAGGTTTTCAAAAATCCATTTTATCATTACCAAGAATATGAAATCATTCAGACTCTTTCGAGTCGAAACTCATTCTTAAGTCAAATTTTAAGATAAACAAAGTTCAGGGAGTGATTCAAAGATAAGCAAGGAACAATTCTTAAGGATTCTGTATCAAGGATAACAAGGAACTTAAGTTAGAAGGATCAACATCTGTTTAGGGATCAATAGGGTGATCAGGAAATAAGGTATTATTAAACAGGGTTCACAAGGATAATTATAGGGTTCAATACAATTCATGGCTTAGTAAATAACTTTGAACAGAAATGGCAGATTATCGAAAGGGTTGAATCAGTAAACTTATCAATAACAGTTTATCAAGATCAAAGGCAGGGTGTCTCGAATCAATATCAGGGTTTCATAATTAAACAGTTCAATACTCTACATGGTATGAACAAAATTCTCCTTATAACCATTTACACAAGTAATCAGAGTTGCTTGAATTTGCTTTCCTGAAGGTTGAACTACTACCACCTAGTATCTCCTTTCCTTTCCTAGCCAGAATGCCCTCACGCTCCAAATCTACTATAAAACCAAAACCTTGATCAGTTTCTCAACTCTCGTTCCCGGAACGATCACTCAATTATGATAACTCGATTATATCCTTGACTCGAGTATATGAATATAGCTTATACACATAAGCACATAACACATTCCTTTCTCGTAACCTTTATATCTTTATATACTTAACATTCGAAAGTACTTGCTTATCCTTAGCTATTTCTCAAATCATACTAATATAATTCTTACGAGTACATGATTTATTCACAACTAAACCTTTAAAACCATAACTATCACTTATGGTTATCAAAATAAATCAATCTCCACCTTAGCTCACATAAACATATAACATAATCAAAAATCTTTAAAAAGAATCATTCTCTTCTCTTTTAACATCAAAATTCGAACCCACATAAACATATAAATCACATAATCTCTAAAATTACTCATGCATTGACTTAGCATCAAATCAATTCCTTTTATTCCTACATTCCATTCGGCTATATTCACAAAACTCAATTCAAAGGTCGAACATTGACATGCAAGCATTAGATTTGCTTAAAAACTTCAGATTATTCCAACACTCATCCTTTTTAGCTTATTTTTAACTTGACATTTACATGCAAGGCTATACTTTAACATGCATCACTAATTCCTCTTCTAAATCAACTTGCAAATCTCGAGACTAGCTAATTAACCAAGAATCAAGTTACAAAATTTTAATTCCCTTTTCATTAGTACAAAACTCGGACCAAAACTTAGCATGCAATAACAATTTCACTCCTTTTAATCCATTAACCATTCTAATAAAGATCCATAATTACTTTATTAAACAAGAAAAATCAAATCAATCACTCCAAGGATCAAAACCATTCGGGTTTTTCAAGAAAACAACACATTCAAATGATTTCTCTTAATCCTTAAATCACAATTCAACCCATAATCAAATCGACAAAACACATATCAATTTATCCTTTAGAAAGCGAAACTCTTTTTTTTTGAAATTTAAACGATCCAAGCATGTAAACACCAAAACCAGATTTTATGGTATTAGAGTTCAGTTGTTCACATCACGACTCACCACCGGTTCACTGGAGTTCATCACCGGTGGCGGTGGCCTCACGGTGGTGCCCTCATTCGAGGGTATCCAACCATAAAACCTCCGATTCTCTAAAAAAATGCAGCAACACTACATGCAATATGATTTCATCACAATAATCACAGAAACAAGAATTGATCAAGCAAACCCCGGGTCTCAGCTCAAAACCAAACCCAAACACACACACACACACTTCATATGCAAGCATAAACACACATATGCACACTCCAATAACCACTTATATGTGTTAATCAAGAGATTTTGAGAAGGATTGGTGATAGTTACCAGGAGAAAAGAAGAAGAACCGAGAGAGAGAGAGAAAGAGAAAGAGTAGCCGAGAGAGAGTATGAGAAAGAAAGAGAGAAGAGAGATTGATGTGCTTGGGAAAAAGAAAGAAAAAGGGGGGGAGGTTGAGTTTTATACTCAATCAAAATCAAGGGCAATTTAGTACATTTCTAATTCCCTTTTATATAGTGATTTTTCTTTCTTTTTTTACTCCCATAGATTATTGGTGGAAAAATAAATATATCTCTCTCAGAAAGTTACAATTTATAGCGATTTACGATTTTGAAACATAGATCTCGAAATTAGCTTTGCAACCATTACTCATAATAGATTTTTGAGCAAACGGTTAATTTTATATGATTTTCGCAAGTTCGAGCTTATAATAACACTTTTCCACTTAAAAATCAATTTAAAATGCAAAGACCACCAAATAAATCCTTTCATCATTTTTAAAAAGTCACTAGGACTATTACGAAGATAACAAAACAAATCCCATGTTTTTATCTTACTCGGATAATTTTATAAAAATACGCGAGGGTTAAATAAACCTTTATTTAAATCAAATCATTCCTTTAAATTCATAAAAAATGTCACAGAGCACAAAGTTATGCACACAGACAAGCAATCACACATATACGATCACACAACGACTCGGGTCTGATCATAGATTTTATCACTCTTTAATCTTTATCCTTTTCTACGCGTACCGGGTCACGTTCAGCCTGACGGCCCGACGCTCAGCGTTTCGATTACGCTTCTCATTATCATTATCGATCGACACATCACTTAGGACGAAATACTTTATTTACACATTCATTTCATTCAATCACATATAGTTCACATTTTATATTCTTTAACTCCTTATTAGGACGGGTTCCGTTCTACTTGACGGCCCGACGACACAGCTTAACTCCTAAGCTGACTCTTTAAATTGAAACGTTTTTATTTATGCTCCTATATTCTAATATACAAAAAAGACAATTAATCAGCACTTAGTCACATAATTATAATCACATCACATAAAGCATACTTTATTGACTTAATTACGTCGCAAAATTCTCAGTCGTCACAATCTACCCTCCTTAAAAGGATTTTGTCCCCAAAATCTAATCTAAGAAAATAGATGGGGATACTTTTCTTTCATTTCACTTTCTAATTCCCAAGTCGATTCTTCAGCTAATGGATTTCTCCACAACACTCTAACTAGAGGTACAACTTTATTTTTAAGCGTCCTCTCTTTTCGGTCCAAAATTCGAACTGGCTGTTCCACAGAGGACAAATCTGGTTGGATTTCCACTGGTTCCAACTCAATCACATGGCTTGCATCAGCATTATACTTCTTCATAAGAGATACATGAAATACATTGTGCAGATGTTGCATTTGGGGAGGTAGCGCCAACTCATATGCCACTTTCCCAACTCGACGCAATACTTCAAATGGTCCAATATACCTAGGACTCAACTTTCCTTTCTTTCCGAATCGGGTTAAACCTTTCCAAGGAGATATCTTTAACAAGACTATGTCTCCAGATTCGAATTGCACATCTTTTCATTCTTGATTTGCGTACTTTGCTTGTCGATCTTGTGCTGCAATTAACCTCTTTCGAATCATTTCTACCTTTTCCTTTGTTTGTTGAACTAGCTCTGGGCCAATTAATTTGCGCTCCCAACTTCATCCCAATAAGTAGGGGACCTACACTTTCTTCCATACAATGCTTCATAAGGCGGTATGCCAATACTCGCGTGATAACTGTTCTTGTAGGAAAACTCAATTAAGGGCAAATGATCGTCCCAATTTCCTTTGAAATCTATTGCACAGGTTCGCAACATATCTTCAATTGTCTGAATTGTCCTTTCACTTTGTCCGTCTGTCTGCGGATGATATGCCGTACTCATTTTCAACTTAGTTCCCAAATGATCATGGAATTGTCGCCAAAATCTCGAGTTAAACCTTGGATCTCTATCAGACACGATAGATACAGGAACTCCATGACGCATCACGATCTCATCCAAATACAATTTGACCAACTTTTCCAACAAAAACCTTTCATTTACCGGCAATAAATGTGCTGACTTGGTCAACTGATCGATTACCACCCAAATCGCATCATGATTTGACTTGGTTTTAGGTAATCCTACCACGAAATCCATCGCCATATGCTCCCATTTCCATTCGGTTATATCCAGTGGCTGAAGCAATCCACTCGGCCTTTGATATTCCGCTTTGACTCTTTGGCACGTATAACATTTACTTATCCATTCCGTAATTTCCTTTTTCATGTTTGGCCACCAATAACTTTCTTCTAAATCCTGGTACATCTTCATACTTCCAGGGTAAATTGAAAATCTCGAGTTATGCGCTTCTTGCAAAATTTCGTGCTTTAGTTCCATGACATTAGGTATCCAAATACGTGAGTTAACACGGTATATTCCTTTTCCATCCTTTTGAGCTTTAATTTCTTCTCCCGGCAACTTATCCATTTCGCGATTCATCACTTGCTCTTGACAACATCGAATCTTTTCCAAAATTTTGGGTTGAAATGACATTGCATATATAGCTTCACCTCCAAATTCTGGAGTCTGCACCTCTATTTCCATCTTTTCAAAATCTTTGATCAATTCTTCCGATGTCGTTAACATATTCAACCTTTCCTTTCGACTTAGAGCGTCTGCTACCACATTTACCTTTCCAGGATGATAGTTTATCGCATAATCATAATCTTTGATTAATTCTAACCACCTTCTTTGTCGCATATTCAATTCTTTCTGAGTAAAGATATACTTTAAACTCTTATGATCCGTATAAATCTCGCACTTTTCCCCGTACAAATAATGCCTCCAAATCTTAAGGGCAAACATAATTGCTACCAATTACAAATCATGCGTTGGATACTTTTGCTCATGCGGCTTGAGTTGCCTTGACGCATATGCTATTACCTTCCCGTGTTGCATTAACACACATCCAAGTCCTTTATATGAAGCATCACTGAATATCACAAATTCCCCTTTTTCATCTGGTAATACCAACACTGAGGTGGTTACCAGCCTCTTCTTTAACTCTTGAAAACTATCCTCGCACTTTTCTGTCCATACAAACTTCTCATTCTTTCTTTTCAACTTTATTAACGGAACGACAATCTTAGAGAAATCTTGCACAAATCTCCTGTAATATCCGGCTAATCCCAGAAAACTTCTAACTTCCGTAGGAGTCTTGGGTCTTTCCTAATTCATTACAGCTTCCATTTTGGCTGGGTCCACTTTGATTCCTTCTTTATTAACTACATGACCAAGAAATTGCACTTCCTTTAGCCAAAATTCGCACTTTGAAAACTTAGCATACAGCTTCTCTTTTCTCAGAATTTTCAAGGAAATCCTCAAATGCTCCTTATGATCTTCTTCCGTCTTGGAGTAAATCAGTATATCATCGATAAACACAATAACGAACTTATCCAGATATTGCTTGAACACTCTGTTCATAAGATCCATAAATGCGGCTGGCGCATTCGTCAAGCCAAATGCCATTACCAAAAACTCATAGTGTTCATATCTCGTTCGGAACGCTGTCTTGGGTATATCTTCCGCTCTGATCTTTAATTGATGATACCCAGATATTAAATCAATCTTTGAGAAACACGAAGCTCCTTTTAACTGGTCAAACAAGTCATCGATCCGCGGTAGAGGGTACTTATTCTTAATCGTCAACTTATTCAGTTCGCGGTAATCAATACACAACCTCATACTTCCATCCTTTTTCTTTACAAACAACACCAGTGCGCCCCACGGGGATACACTCGGTCGGATCACTCCTTTGTCCAACAATTCTTGCAACTGAGCTGCCAATTCCTTTATCTCGACTGGCGCCATGCGATAGGGAGCTTATAACACTGGTTCCGTTCCAGGAGCCAAATCAGTCGTAAACTCAATCTCTCTGTCTGGAGGTAGTCCAGGCAATTCATCAGGAAATAAATCCGGAAAATCGCTTACTACCGGAATATCCTCGATCTTTACCGATTCTTTCTCCACATCCACGACATGAGCCAAATAAATTTTGCATCTTTGACGTATTAATCTTCTTTCCTCAACAGTCATTAGAAATTTCTTCTCTTGCCTCTTTCCTTTGAATATCACTTCTTCACCATCCTCGGTTCTTAATTTCACCTTCTTACTTCTACATTCTATTTGCGCTTCATGGTTTGACAACCAATCCATTCCTAGTATGACCTCAAATTCTCCTAACTTAAAGGGAATTAAGTCAGCAGAAAAGTGCCGACCTTCTATAGTCACCTCACAATCGGGACAAATCTTGCTAGCAATAACTTTCTCTTGATTGGCTACCTCTATAATCAAATTAGGTTCTAGAGGGTACGCAACACAATTTAACTTATCAAGAATACTTTCAGAGATAAAAGATCTAGTTGCTCCAGAATCCATCAAAACTTTTACTTCTATTGAGTTATTAACAAGCATACCTGCTACCACGTCCACATCTTGCACCGCATCTTTCATCGTCATGTTAAAGGTTCTAGCTCTGGGTTGAGCTGATGGTGTTGGGAGAGACGGCGGTCCAGCAATCCTGAGAACATTAGCCTTCTGAACAGGCTCTTTACAATTCCTTGCCATATGGCCCACTTTACCACACTTGAAACAAACCAAATCAGGCTTCCTCGCTCCACTTGGGCATTCTAAAGAGTAATGCCCCTTCTGATTGCACTTAAAACACGTTACATCCAACTTATTACACCTTCTCGGGTGTCTCTTTCCAAAATTCTTGCATTCTTGCATCTGGGGTCTGTTGTCATTCCCCGGTTGTCCTGCTTTCTGGAAACGGTTCTTCTGAGCTCTGTTACCGGGTTTAAACTTCTGAAAGTTTTGGTTCTGACCTCCACCATTCTTGCCAAACTTCCCTCTAAACTTTGAACTCCCTTGATCTTGCTCTGAACTTTCAAATTTCCTCTTTCTTCCTTCATTTTTTCTCCTTGCAGCTTTGCACTCACCTTCCACTATCATTGCCTTTTGAACTAAGGCAGCATAATTCTTGATCTCCAACATTGCTATTTGACTCCTAATCCACGGCTTAAGTCCTTGTTGGAACCTCTTAGCCTTCTTCGCCTCTGTATTCACATACTCAGGTACGAATCTAGACAACTCCGAGAATTTCACTTCATACTCCGCTACTGACATATCCTCCTGTCTAAGATCCAGAAATTTCATTTCCAATTGAGCTTGCATATAGCTCGGCAAATACTTCTCCAGAAACATCTCAGTGAACTTCTCCCATGTTAAGTCTTTGCCTTCCAACAATGCCTTAGAAGACTCCCACCAGAAACTTGCTTCGTTCTTCAGGTAATAACTTGCATACTGAGCTTTCTTCTCGTCCTTAACTTCTGCTAACTCAAAAGCTTTTTCCATTTCTCTCAACCACGACTGCGCTTTAATCGGGTCTGGCAAACCTAAGAACTCCGGGGGATGAACAGATTGAAAGTGTTTGAAGTTTCCAACTTTAGGGGCCACAGGTTGTTGCAAATGCTGAGCAAGTCTACTCATCATGGTGGTTTCTGGGTTTACTTCTGGGTCTTGGGTGGGAATTTCTTCTTCTTGGTGATCTGGTCAGTTGGCCATTTCTTACAAACCTGATTGAGCAATTATTTAGCAATACGATGGCATGGCATATATATAACAACAGTTTCTATAAAATCTCTTTTGTGGGTTTTAAGTTTTACCCAATTTGCACATGCAATCCTATTACTACAGAATTCTCATATCAGTGTTGTTTTATCATGGCACGGAATAGGGTTTTATGATCTTTAAACATGGTTATATGAAAACATGGTTGTATAGAAACATGATATTGAGAAAAGTTTATGAGATATTTAAGGTACACAATGGAAAACAAGACAATTGATTTATTTCAACAAGGGTACATAAAGATAAGTCTGGCTATCACAGGTTCTGAAATAAGGTACAATAATATAGCAGGGTTAAACAGAGGAAAAACTGGAAAATATCCCCCTCTCTACCCCTAACTTCCAACTACTACTACTACAACCCAGATCTGAAATACAACAAGATAAATGAAAAAGGGATCCCGGCATCTGACCAAGTATCCCACAGCCTACCGGCGCTGAAAAACAACAATCTACGGGCTCAACCAACAGTTCCGTCTAATCATCTAGAATCTCTCTCAACACAACCAACATCCAGCGAATGATCTTATGCAGCCTCCGGGCCTCAGCATCAGCATCACTAGTGGATAGTCCCTCATCCAGTCTCCTCCTGGCAACCTGCTCCACCATCTTCACCCGAACTCGCCACTCATCATCCATAACTGAAGCACTCTGCCTAGACTCTCTGGCTAGCCTATCCACCAAAGCTCCCAACTCAGGAATGCGGGAGTACACAAAGTCTCGATCATGGGCTAACTTGCCATCAACACTGACAGGTACAGTCTTAGGCATCTCAAACTCTGGATCAGGGGAAGGGGTCTTTGAATCTGGCCTCAAGGGTGAAATCTGCATAGGGATCTCACTACTCTCAGAAGGGTCATCCTCTGGGTCTGAACTAACATACACAGGCTCCTCTGGAGAGGGTGGAATGGGGTCCACTGGGGTACCAGTCAAACTAATCTCTGAGTCTGAGTCACTACCACTACTAGGATCCTGAGAGAAAACACAAAACAGCAACCAAGAAATAATGTTAGGGTTAAATAAAGCTTCCAGCTAACTCACACCCTAACTCTAGTTTCCACTCTAGCTGATACACACTTTTCTTAGACTATACCCAATAGTCTAACTCAACTCTATCTGAGTCGAACTCTCTCGCGATATAGATATATACCGAAAATACCCTTTTTATATTCCTGACTTGTCTCAGGGACTAGATCCTGTAGCTCTGATACCAACTTGTGACGCCCTCAATCTCGAGGTTAGGAAATGAGGACTCACACACCTTTAATCTAATAATTAAATAAGCATAAACCCTGATTAACTACTAACAGGATCAACAAGATAAAATATAAGACAAGATTACAACTACCAATCAAAAGATATAACTTACAACCCCAAAATATTATTAAATAAACAATATCGATTCCGGCTGGGAACCGACAGATAACCCATTATATCTTTATACGTTTCCTTCTAGGCACGTGCTCACTCAAAAATACCACTACCTGCTCTGGCAACTGGAAGCCCTCAACACGGTAGGGACCACCAGGTACGCTCTTACGAGCAGTGCGCCTAAGCCTGGCCATCTTCTTGCTTAACTGCCATGGTTAGATTAAAACAAAACATATGAGTATAAAACTCAGCAAGTAACTATAAAGCAGTTCTACGATATCAATTCACAATATACTTTACCAAACTCAGGGCATTCTACTTTATTAGTTCTAGGTGGCAGATTTCCAGCTTTTGGGTTAAGGAAAGGTTTTGAAGGAACAACATGGAGCTTTTAAGGAACAAGGCTCAACGTAGGTCGAAAGCCGACATTCATCACAAATCATTAAAGGATCAGAATATATCTTTCAAAAAGAGGAAAGCAACAGTATTTCAATATATTGAATCAATCATATGATCAGCAGATTTAAGAATCAGGGTTCTCGAGCTTTAAGCTTCACAATACATAATCAACTCTTTTCAAAACAATATAAACCATTTTCATTTTCAAGAATCAATTTACTGAACAGAAAGTTTCAGTTCCCTTTTAAATAATCATTTAGAACCCTTGATTGGATCACTTTATCTTCCCATTTCATTATAATACGGGTGATCAGCCCGTACCGACCTCCATCCGGTCTTTAAGGTACCAATTGACATAATTTCAGCCTTAAGTTGGACTAGCCCCGCTAGCCTCTTACCATGACTGGACTAGTCCCACTAGCCTCTTACGTCCCAATCCAATCCATCAGGAATTCATTTGGAAAACCTTGAGTTGGAAAAACAAATAGGTTTTCAAAAATCCATTTTATCATTACCAAGAATATGAAATCATTCAGACTCTTTCGAGTCGAAACTCATTCTTAAGTCAAATTTTAAGATAAACAAAGTTCAGGGAGTGATTCAAAGATAAGCAAGGAACAATTCTTAAGGATTCTGTATCAAGGATAACAAGGCACTTAAGTTAGAAGGATCAACATCTGTTTAGGGATCAATAGGGTGATCAGGAAATAAGGTATCATTAAACAGGGTTCACTAGGATAATTATAGGGTTCAATACAATTCATGGCTTAGTAAATAACTTTGAACAGGAAGGACAAATTATCGAAAGGGTTGAATCAGTATACTTATCAATAACAGTTTATCAAGATCAAAGGCAGGGTGTCTCGAATCAATATCAGGGTTTCACAATTAAACAGTTCAATACTCTACATGGTATGAACAACATTCTCCTTATAACCATTTACACAAGTAATCAGAGTTACTTGCCTGAATTTTCTTTCCTGAAGGTTGAACTACTGCCACCTAGTATATCCTTTCCTTTCCTAGCCTGAATGCCTTCACGCTCCGAATCTACAATAAAACCAAAACCTTAATCAGTTTCTCAACTCTCGTTCCCGGAACGATCACTCAATTACGATAACTCGATTATATCCTTGACTCGAGTATACGAATATAGTTATACACATAAGCACATAACACATAACACATTTCTTTCTCGTAACCTTTATATCTTTATATACTTAACAATCAAAAGTACTTGCTTATCCTTAGCTATTTCTCAAATCATACGAATATAATTCTTACGAGTACATCATTTATTCACAACTAAACCTTTACAACCATAACTATCACTTATGGTTATCAAAATCAATCAATCTCCACCTTAGCTCACATAAACATATAACATAATCATAAATCTTTAAAAAGAATCATTCTCTTCTCTTTTAACATCAAAATTCGAACCCACATAAACATATAAATCACATAATCTCTAAAATTACTCATACATTGATTTAGCATCAAATCAATTCCTTTTATTCCTACATTCCATTCGGCTATATTCGCAAAACATAATTCAAAGGTCGAACATTGACATGCAAGCATTAGATTTGCTTAAAAACTTGAGATTATTCCAACACTCATCCTTTTTAGCTTATTTTTAACTTGACATTTACATGCAAGGCTATACTTTAACATGCATCACTAATTCCTCTTCTAAATCAACATGAAAATCTCGAGACTAGCTAATTAACCAAGAATCAAGTTACAAAATTTTAATTCCCTTTTCATTAGTACAAAACTCGGACCAAAACTTAGCATGCAATAACAATTTCACTCCTTTTAATCCATTAACCATTCTAATAAAGATCCATAATTACTTTATTAAACAAGAAAAATCAAATCAATCACTCCAAGGATCAAAACCATTCGGGTTTTTCAAGAAAACAACACATTCAAATGATTTCTCTTAATCCTTAAATCACAATTCAACCCATAATCAAATCGACAAAACACATATCAATTTATCCTTTAGAAAACGAAACTCTTTTTTTTTGAAATTTAAACGATCCAAGCATGTAAACACCAAAACCAGATTTTATGGTATTAGAGTTCAGTTTTTCACATCACGACTCACCACCGGTTCACCGGAGTTCATCACCGGTGGCGGTGGCCTCACGATGGTGCCCTCATTCGAGGGTATCCAACCATAAAACCTTCGATTCTCTAAAAAAATGCAGCAACACTACATGCAATATGATTTCATCACAATAATCACAGAAACAAGAATTGATCAAGCAAACCCCGGGTCTCGGCTCAAAACCGAACCCAAACACACACACACACTTCGCATGCAAGCATAAACACACACATGCACACTCCAGTAACCACTTATATGTGTTAATCAAGAGATTTTGAGAAGGATTGGTGAGAGTTATCAAAGAAACAAGGAGTTTACCAAGAGAAAAGAAGAACCGAGAGAGAGAGAGAGAGAGAGAGAGAGAGAGAGAGAGAGAAAGCGAGAGAGTAGCCGAGAGAGAGTGTGAGAAAGAAAGAGAAAAGATAGATTGATGTGCTCGGGAAAAAGAAAGAAAAGGGGGGGCGGATGAGTTTTATACTCAATCAAAATCAAGGGCAATTTAGTACATTTCTAATTCCCTTTTATAAAGTGATTTTCCTTTCTCTTTTTACTCCCATAGATTATTGGTGGAAAAATAAATATATCTCTCTTAGAAAGTTGGAAATTATAGTGATTGATGATTTTGAAACGTAGATCTTGAAATTAGCTTTTCAACCATTACTCATAATAGATTTTTGAGCAAACGGTTAATTTTATGGTATTTTCGCAAGTTCGGGCTTATAATAACACTTTTCCACTTAAAAATCAATTTAAAATACAAAGACCACCAAATAAATCCTTTCATCATTTTTAAAAAGTCACTAGGACTATTACGAAGATAACAAAACAAATCCCATGCTTTAAATAAACCTTTATTTAAATTAAAGAATTCCTTTAAATTCATAAAAAATGTCACAAGGCACATAATCATGCACACAGACAAGCAATCACACATATACGATCACACAACGACTCAGGTCTGATCATAGATTTTATCCCTCTTTAATCTTTATCCTTTTCTACGCGTACCGGGTCACGTTCAGCCTGACGGCCCGACGCTCAGCGTTTCGATTACGCTTCTCATTATCATTATCAATCGACACATCACTTAGGATGAAATACTTTATTTACACATTCATTTCATTCAATCACACAAAGTTCACATTTTATATTTTTTAACTCCTTATTAGGACGGGTTCCATTCTACCTGACGGCTCGACGACACAGCTTAACTCCTAAGCTGACTCTTTAAATTGGAACGTTTTTATTTACGCTCCTATATTCTAATATACAGAAAAGACAATTAATCACCACGTAGTCACATAATTATAATCACATCACATAAAGCATTCTTTATTGACATAATTACGTCGCAAAATTCTCAGTCGTCACAGAATCTATCAATGTCTCTTTTGATGATAAGAAGATTACTAGACTTGAAGATTTCAATGATCATGATCAGCTGAGATTTGAGAGTAAATTCTGATGACTTAAATCCTGATCCTGTAAGTTCTGACGGTTTAAGTTCTGTTGTCATTGAAACTGTGGTAACAACTCCAAAAGAAAATGCACCTGTCCAGGGGGAGCAAGCTGAAGATCCTACCACATCTCAAGACTCTCGAGAAGCATCAGAACCTGTCACTGGCTCTTTAAGTTCTGATTCATCTAGTTGTGATGAGCCAAGTTCTGATAATTTTGGAAGCTCTAATTCTTCAACTCCTGAAAAATCAAACTAAAATTCTGAAGTCTCAGAGAGCATAACTACAGGGGGAGCATCATAAAATGCTGATAGAGACAGCATGGATCATGGGGGAGGATCCAGTTCTAGAGATCAACTTCCATCTGCAAGGAAGTGGACTAAAGCACACACACCTGATTTAATCATTGGAGATCCTGAAGCAGGTGTCAGAACTAGAACTGCAACTTCAAATGAATGTCTCTATCATTCCTTTCTATCTCAGACTGAACCAAAGAAAGTGAAAGAAGCTCTTCAAGATGCTGATTCGATGCAAACAATGCAGAAAGAGTTTAATGAATTTGAAAGAAATAAAGTCTGGACCCTAGTGCCAAGACCAAAAGAACAGATCTGTTGTTGGCACAAAATGGGTGTTCAGAAACAAAACTGACAGTGATGGCATAATTACAAGGAATAAAGCAAGGCTGGTTGCTAAAGGCTACTCTTAATAAGAGGGTATTGATTATGATGAAACATTTGCACCAGTTGCTAGTTTAGAAGCCATAAGGATCTTTTTGGCTTATGTTGCTCACAAAAAGTTCAAAGTCTTTCAAATGGATGTGAAAAGTGCTTTTCTCAATGGAGAATTGGAAGAGGAGGTATATGTTGAACAACCTCCAGTCTTTGTAGATACTAAATTTCCCAATCATGTCTACAGGCTTGACAAAGAACTTTATGGCCTTAAGCAAGCTCCAAGAGAATGGTATGAGACTTTAGTTCAATTCCTTCTGGAAAGTGGATTTCACAGAGGCACAATTGACAAGACTTTATTTTACCTCAACCATGGAAAGGATTTACTTTTGTTACAGATATATGTTGATGATATCATATTTGGTTTTATAAATGCCAAACTCTGTGAGAGGTTTGCAAAGCTAATGCAGTCAAGATATCAGATGAGTATGATGGGAGAACTCATCTATTTTCTGGGCCTTCAAGTCAAGCAAAATGAAGAAGGCACTTTTATCTGTCAATCCAAGTACACCAGAAATTTACTGAAGAAATTTGGAATGCAAGATTGTTCAACTGCATCCACTCCTATGGCTACTACAACCAAGTTAGATAAGGATACTGGTAAATCAGTAGATATTACTAACTACAGAGGTATGATTGGCTCTTTACTCTATTTAACTGCAAGTAGACCTGATATCATGTATGCTACCTGTCTTTGTGCAAGATTTCAGGCTGATCCAAGAGAACCTCAATTAACAGCTGTGAAAAGAATTTTCAAGTACCTCAAGGGTACAACTGATTTAGGATTGTGGTATCCTAGGGAATTAGATTTTAAGCTAATAGGTTACTCAGATGCAGATTTTGCAGGATGCAAAATAGACAGGAAAAGCACTAGTGGAAGCTGCCAATTTCTTGGAGGCAGATTGGTTTCTTGGTTTAGCAAGAAACAGAAGTCCATTTCCACATCAACTACAGAAGCAGAATATATTGTTGCAGGAAGCTGTTGTACACAGATTCTTTGGATGAAGAATCAGTTACTGGATTATGGGTTAGAATTTTCTAAAATCCCTATTTATTGTGATAATCAAAGTGCTTTTGCTATGACAGGTAATCCAGTTCAACACTCAATGACAAAGCACATCAGCATTAGGTACCATTTTATAAGGGAACATATGGATGAAGGTATAGTGGAATTGCATTTTGTTCCAACAAATCAACAGCTAGCAAATATCTTCACAAAACCACTATATGAAGCTACTTTTATAAGATTGGTAAATGAACTTGGAATGGTTTCAGGTTCTTTCTCTACATCTGCTTAGTTTTTGTTCTCATGCATCAGACTTTATGATCAGTATTTACAGATTGTATTATCTCTATGTAATATGTGCTTAATTTGAAAATTCATTAAATGCTGATTGTTATCTGATGTGGATCTATATTCTCTGATAAGTGTTTTGAATGTTCTATGACTATTCAATCCAATGAGGATAACTGTGCTAGATGTTGACCTAGTAGTCTTTAACATACTAGAAATCCCATATTTTAATTAGTTGCTCATGTGGAAATCATTAACGCAAGAAAATTCTGATATTGAGCTTAGTTAAGTTTACTTTGTGTATCTTATTACTAAGTCACAAACTAGAATCTTGTTTCTTATCTGTCAAATTTTGATGTTAGTAAATCTTAAGGATGAACTACATGCTGATAAGCGTCACTTATCAAAAGAAAAGAAAAGAATAAAAGCCAGGTACTCCTTTGAGATCTAGAGTAAATATGTGGAAGGGAAGACCCAAGTGCATTTCTGGTATTATGTAATATGCATTAGAAAAGCAAATAAATTTTCTTGGTGACTTTTCACATTCTCTGATTACTGGAGAAATACTCTGACAACATCATAAATTCTGATAAGCAGTCGTGACTCACTTACATTGAGAAGCCGCTGTATTAAGGAATTTCAAAAGATGCATAAAATGAGCACAAACAGTTGAGGTGGACTCATGCATAAATTTGTTCTATAGTAGACTTCATGATTGATGATAGATTTTTAACACTTTTCTGAGTTATGCCTTATTTCTAAGATGTACTGAAGTTTATCAGACTTTAATCTTTATCTGATATTTTGCTAAATGCACACACTTTCACTCCATATGAAAGATGAAAATTACCGTGGTGAATAAGTTGTTTTTGACAAACAGTCAAGTCTCATTTGCATAATTTATGAGGACAAGTTCTGATGGAAGTTCTGATGATTAAACTCTGAAGAAAACAAGTCAGTCTTTGTACGGAGAATTACAGGAACACACATTCACTTATTGAGTACAGAAGCCAGATTCTGATGACTGTTAAAATCTGATATGAGTTAAGTTGTGATATTAAATCCTGATAAATTCCTTGATGCTTACGTGGCATTTTTCTTTACTTGAATTATTTGTGGTATAATCTGCAACAGTCATATTTAAATCAGAATATATTTGGGTAAAATAAAAATAGTCATAATCATTATGTGAGAGTGGTTAACGTGTTGGTCCTGAAAAACTGCATGTGCACGGTAATTATTGCTTTTTTACGTGCCCATTAACTCCTGTTCTAACCGTTTACTGACTGTTCACATGTTGCCATGTGTAAAGTGTATCCCATGCTTCAAAAATATAACTGTTGAGTGGAGAGAGTATATATTGGATATATTTGAGATGTCATGTCTAATATGTTTCATGTTTAGTTTTCAGATCTTAACTAACAGGAAATATCAGTTCTTACTGGAATCAGGATTTACTGGAAGTCAGGACTTAAGGATATCAGGACTTAGATTATCAGAAGATAATATCAAAAGATGAATATCAGAACTGAAGTACTGGAGGACTAACAGTTAAGGAAGGAAGCTGATTTATAGGAAAGAAGATTGAGACTAATACAAAAGGAAGATATGCATGGAAAGAGTTAGAGGACTAGAAGAATTATAAAAGATATCTGATTGATATATTTTAGGAGACAGAATTATATTCCATATCAATTAGAAGTTATCTTGTAACTGTGTGTCTATATAAACACAGACATAGGTTTACTCAATAAGAGTTACGATCATCGAGAAGATCATACATTGTAACCTAGCAGCTCTCGTGATATTTGTTCATCACTGAGAGAGAACAGGTCCATTGTAACAGAGTTTATTATATCGAATACATATGTTTTCTGTTACTTGTATTGTAAATCAATTTGATTGTATTCTACACTTTATTCAACCCCATTCTACAGTGTTGTGTGACCTAATAAGTGGTATCAGAGCCTATCTGTTAACACACATACAGTAAAGATCCAAAACAATCATGTCTGAAGAAGCAGAAAATCCAACCAAGCCCGCCAAAACTGAAGAAACTCCAAAGACTCAAACCCACAGTCGATATGAGACTATCAAGGTTCCCATGTTGAGACCTTCTGAGTATCCCATATGGAAAATGAAGATGGCTATGTTTCCGGAAGCTACAGATCCAGAATACCTTCACAGAATTTATGAAGGACCACATAAGCCAACCAAGCTCTCTGTTGTAGTTGCAGATTAGCCAGCAAAGACCATACCAAAGGAGAAAAGTGAATACACAGCTGAAGATATCTCATCTATTACCAAGGATGCAAAGGTAAGGCATTTGCTGCATAGTACCATTGATAATGTCATGTCAAATAGTGTAATTCAATGCAAGACTGCAAAAGAGATATGGGATGCTTTGGAAACAAGGTGTCAGGGAACTGATGCAATCAAGAAAAACAGGAGGACTATACTCACTTAAGAGTATGAACACTTTGACTCAAAAAGTAATGAGTCAATAACTGACTTATATGACAGATTTGTCAAACTCTTGAATGATCTATCACTGGTGGACAAAGAATATGACATTGAAGATTCAAATCTAAAATTCCTTTTAGCTCTTCCTGGAAAGTTGGGATTTGAAAGCTATTATTATAAGAGACAACTATGCTCTTGATGAAACTATTCTTGATGAAATTTATGGAATGCTCAAGACTTATGAACTTGAGATGGATCAAAGAAGCAAGAGACATGGGAGAAAGTCAAGGACAGTTGCTCTTAATGCTGAGGAGGAATCCCCCAAAGTGGTTGTCTCAAAGAAAAGAAAAGAAAGGGCTCTCATCATAAAGTCTGATTCAGAATCATCAAGTTCTGATGATGATGATTCAGAAACTGAAAGTCTACCTGAAGTAGATGCTGATGAAGAGATGATGAAGCTGTGTGCTCTTATGGTGCAGGGTATCACAAAGAAAGGAGGAAAATCTTAAGGGAAAGGAGGAAAGTCTGATAGAGGAGATTACCCAAATGTCAAATTCTACAACTATGGTGAGAAAGGCCATATATCTCCTGACTGCAAGAAAGGAAAGAGTGACAAAGGCAAGGCTCTTGTCACAAAGAAGAAAAGCTGGACAGACACTTCAGATTCTGAAGATGAGGAGAACTATGCCTTGATGGCAAATGCTGGTAGCAGTTCTGATGCTGCTGAATTAAAGGTACCTCAAACAACTTATGCCTTTCATACTGATGATATTACTGAGTTGAGATTATATCTTAAAAAACATATTCATTAGTTACAAAGATCAAACTTTAACATGTGAGAGATTAACTTCTGAAAATCTTGCTTTTAAAAAGAGGAATGATTATTTAGAAAAAGAGTTCGTCATGTTCCATCAAACTCAGAAATAAAGAGATAATGCCTTTTATGTTATAGATGAAGTGCTAAAAATGAATAAATCTCTAAAAACTGAGTTAGAAAAGGAGAGAGAGATTATCAGGACTTGGACTAACACTGGAAGAGCAACTCAGGATATACTAAGTAGTGGAAACTGGAAAGAGGGCTTAGGTTATGGATATGAGAAAAGTGAAAAAGGAACTGAACAAGTTAAGCCAATTATTGTCAAACAGACTACTAAGCCAAAGGTAAATCCTGTTAAATTTGTAGCTAAAACTGTAAAGTCTGATTCTAAAAAGATGAAAGATATTGAGACAGAAGTGATAGCAGAGTCAACTTCTGACAAATTAGAACATGATAAACCAACTGAAGTTAACATAGGCTTAATGACAAAGAAGCAGATTAAACATAAGCTGAAAGAGATTACCAGTGTAAACAAGGTAAAGGTAGCTAGGAAAAATAGGAATGGAAAGGAAGGTGTGAATAAAAGCAACAATTATATGCCTGTTCCTAATGCTCCTAGAAAGAAATGCTATAACTGTGGAAACTTTAACCATCTGACTTCTTTTTGTAGGAAGAATAAGAATATAAACTCCTTACCTTCTAAGTCAGGAGTTAAGAGTCAATCTGTTAGGTTTAAACCACAAAATCCTTGTTTTCATTGTGGTAGTATATGGCATTCCATTTATACTTGTAAGGAATATCATAGTTTGTACTATGATTATTATCAGATAAAACCTTCTTTGAAGAAAGTTGCTTTAATTCCTTCTAGTGTAAAGTATGATGCAAAGTCTGATACTGTTAATACTGATAAGAAAAATGTTAGTATAAACTCTGATGTTAAATCCGAAGTAATGGTAAAAAAATTAAAAAGGCTAAAGGATCCAAGCAAGTCTGGGTCCTTAAAACTAACCATTAGTGGTCTTTGTGATTGCAGAGCAACAAGAAGAACATCCTAGTCATGGATAATGGATGTTCAGGATATATGACTGGAAATAAAGCCCTGCTATCAGATTTTGTGGAGAAAGCTGGCCCAGGAGTTTCTTATGGAGATGGCAACATTGGAAAAACTCTGGGATATGGAAAAATCAATCTTGGGAATGTCATCATTGAAACAGTAGCTCTTGTCTCAGGACTTAAACACAATCTGTTGAGTATAAGTCAAATCTGTGACAGAGGTTATCATTTGGATTTCTTTGAAGAACACTGTGAAGTTATAAGTAATTTTACAGGAAAAGTGGTTCTGAAAGGTTACAGGCATGGTAACATTTATGAAGCCAGACTTTCAACAAGTACTGATGGTTCTACAATCTGTCTATTGAGTAGAGCATCAATTGAAGAAAGCTGGAATTGGCACAAGAAACTCTCTCATTTAAATTTCAACAATATAAATGAACTTGTAAAGAAAGATCTTGTGAGAGGACTGCCAAAAATAGTGTTTGCTCCTGATGGCCTTTGTGATTCATGTCAGAAGGCAAAACAAAGAAAATATTCTTTCAAGAGCAAAACTGAGTCATCAATTCTTGAGCCTTATCCCCTACTGCATGTTGATCTATTTGGTCCAGTCAATGTCATGTCTATTGCAAAGAAGAAATATGTTATGGTTATAGTGGATGAGTTCACAAGGTACACTTGGGTGTACTTCTTGCACAAGAAGACTGAAACTGCATCTACTCTAATTGATCATGTCAGACAGCTGGATAAATTGATCAAAGATTCTGTTAAAATAATAAGGAGTGATAATGGCACTGAGTTCAAGAATTCAATCATGGAAGAGTTCTGCAAAGATCAAGGAATCAAACAAGAATTTTCTACACCTGGAACTCCACAGCAAAATGGAGTTATAGAAAGAAAGAACAGGACTCTCATTGAAGCTGCATGAACAATGCTTGATGAAGCAAAGATACCAACCTATTTTTGCGCTGAAGATGTGCATACTGCTTGTTTTACACGGAATGCTACACTTATAAACAAGCATGGAAAAACACCATATGAGATGGTGAAGAAAAAGAAGCCAAATCTGAAATACTTTCATGTATTTGGTTGCAAGTGTTTTGTTCTTAAGACTCATCCTAAACAGCTGTCAAAATTTGATCTAAAAGCTGATGAAGGAATTTTTGTTGGATATCCACTTTCCACAAAAGCCTTCAGAGTCTATAATTTAAGAACAAGAGTTGTCATGGAATCTATCAATGTCTCTTTTGATGATTAGAAGATTACTGGACTTGAAGATTTCGATGATCATGATCAGCTGAGATTTGATAATGAAGATTTAAATTCTGATTCTGTAAATTCTGATGACTTAAATCCTGATCCTGTATGTTCTGATGGATTAAGTTCTGATGTCATTGAATCCGTGGTAACAACTCCAAAGGAAAATGCACATGTCCAGGGGGAGCAAGCTTAAGAACCTACCACACCTCAAGACTCTCAGGAAGCATCAGAACCTGTCACTGGCTCTTCAAGTTCTGATTCGTCTAGTTCTGATGAGCCAAATTCTGATAATTCTGGAAGCTCTGATTCTTCAAATCCTGAAAAATCAAACTCAAATTCTAAAGTCTCAGAGAGCATAACTACAGGGGGAGCATCAGAAAATGCTGATGGAGATAGCATGGATCATGGGGGAGGATCCAGTTCTAGGGATCAACTTCCATCTGCAATGAAGTGGACTAAAGCACACACACCTGATTTAATCATTGGAGATCCTGAAGCAGGTATCAGAACTAGAACTACAACTTCAAATGAATGTCTCTATCATTCCTTTCTATCTCAGACTGAACCAAAGAAAGTGGAAGAAGCTCTTCAAGATGCTGATTAGGTGCAAGCAATGCAGGAAGAGTTAAATGAATTTGAAAGAAATAAAGTCTGGACCCTAGTGCCAAGACCAAAGAACAGATCAGTTGTTGGTACAAAATGGGTGTTCTGAAACAAAACTGACAGTGATAGCATAATGTTAGGTCACACACACTGTAGAAGGGGGTTGAATACAGTGTATAATACAATCATATCAAATTAAGAACACAAGTATGTAATAGAGAATAATCTTATTAATAAAACAGTGTTGCAATGGAACTGTTCTCTCTCAGTGATGAACAATATCACTAAGAGCTGCTAGGGTTACAGTGAATAATATTCTCGATAATGATAACACTTATAGTGTAAACCCTATGTATGTGTTTATATACCACAGTTACAAGATAATCTCTAATTAATATCGAATATGATTTTGTATCCTAAAATATATCAATTAGTTATCTTTTCCTCCAAGTCTTCTATTCTTCATAGAATTCTTCTCCATGCATATCTCTTCTTGTTTTAGTCTTGATCTTCTTTCCTTTCAATCAGCCGCCTTCCTTATTTGAAAGTCTTCTTAAGTCCTGATATTATCTTCTGATGAATATCTTCTGATATCTTAAGTTCTGACTTCAGTATAAGTACTAATTTCCAGTTAAGTCCTGATTTATCTTGTTAGTCAAGATCTGAAAAACTAAACACAAATCATCATTAGACAAGATATCACAAATATATCTAACAATCTCCCCCAACTTGTAAATTAGCATAATATACAAGTTCAATAGATATTTGACGATGTCAAAAACATTAAGTACTAATGCATATGAGAATTTGACTAGATAACTACAACTTACAGTCCTTGTAGCTTTTACCATCCTTAAAGTCTGATATCAGCTTTAGCCTGTATATCTTTCAAAATTTAGCAGTTGTAGTCCTTGACTTGGCTTCAGTGTGTGATCTCTTGAATATCAGGAGTTGTTCTGAGATAGTTCTTCAACAAACTCCTCTCAGCATATTCAAGTTCATTCTGCATCCTCCTTTTTGCTTCCTTAAGCTCTACAGTTTCTTCACCAGTTTGGAAAATAGCAGATCTGAGATCATTGATTTTACACCTTCTTATATCCTAATCTAGTCTGATTAGATAGGCTTTTTCAGACTCCAAATTGAACTCCAGTCCCTTAATACCCAAAAATGTAGTGATTTTGGCAGTATTAGGCTTCATTTCAACTAGTTCTCCATTGTGAGCTCTGTACTTAGGATAGTATGGCCTGTCAGACTTTACAGAGTATAATTCTTCTATCTTTCAATATCAGACCTTATGTATCTGGCAGCACCATATGTTGATTTGTTCTTCACTTGAAGTAGAAATAACACATGTTATAATTCTTCAAATACTTCAAATGAATAGCATCCTTTCTTATCTGGAATACCCTCCCATCTGTCATGAAGTATAGCATGGTATCTTCTTTTAGCACAGAGTGGTAGACCATTTGTACAGACTCCAATTGATTCAATCTTTCAGGAGTTGTTCCTACTCCTGGTGCACTTAAGGAAGTTGGATCATTGGTAGTGTTGTGTATTCTTCTTTCATCAAAACTAACCAATCCTGATTTGTCTTAAGCTTCCTTTCCTAGAATAACTCTTGCTTCAAAACCACTTAATGTAGTCTTCAAAGGTTGAGTAGATTGTTGAGCTTTAGTGAACCCAGGTAGCAGAATTGTTGATGGTTTAACATGAGCAATGTCAGAGGTTAATTCTTCTTTATCTTCTGATATCAAGACAACTTGAGCCCTGTCAGAGGTTGCTTGCTTCATTGTAATATCAGAATTTACTAAGTCCTGATCTTGAACAACATGAGCTCTGTCAGAGGTTGTTTGAATATTCTTGTTCTTCTTCAAAATCAGACTAGTATCTTCATTAGCATTTACTTGTTCATCCATGATTGGCAGATAGATTTTTACAGAATTATCAACTTTAGCTTTGCCCTTGAACCTGGGATCTACCTCCACTTGTGATTTAGCTTTGGATGTGGATTTGGTTGCCTCAGAGTTTGTCTTCTCTTTAATCACAATGCCCTTAGGCTTTGGAGGTTTCTTTTCAGTAATATAAGCTTTAGACTTGGATTTTACATTTTCTGCTTTAATTCCGGCTTCTTCTTCCTTCAGACTTTCAAAGTCCATTCCTGGATTGTCTTTGAGAAATAGTCTTTTTGAAATTTCTTCATCCAGCTTCTGTATCATGGGGTCTTGATAGTAGACTATTGTTTCCTTCCCCTTGAGCTTCAGTGTTTGCATAAACTTCTATGATTCTTGACTTTCACCTTGTATCAGAACATCAGGCTTAGTCACAACTTGTTTATCAAAACTTATTCTTTTATCAGCATCAAAGCTTGATCTCTGTGTAAAAGTTCTTGTTTTCCTAGATGAAGAGTCTTTTCCTTGACCATGACCTCTACCCTTTTCAGAGTTTCCCGGGTCATCATTTCCATCATCCTTTTTCTTAAGTGCTAAATCAGTAGAGCATTTGGACTTAACCACCTTCTCCCCCTTTTTGGCATCATCAGGTAGTAGGAGAGAGAGAAGTAGTTCCACTGAAGATTGGATTTCATTTAGTTGAACTTGTTGAGAAGCTTGATTCTTTAGTACTTCAGCAATTTGAGCTTGTTGTTTCTCCTGAGCTTTCTCAATAGCCTCAACTCTGTTAAAGGCAGGCTTGAAAAATCTTTTCTTATACAGTAAAAAGGTCATATCCTGTTGAGTAATTGAGTCTTGAAGCTTGTCAACTTTGGCTTGAGTATGTGAATGGTGACCTTGAAGGTTCCTTGTACTAAGTGATGTAACTCGGAGTTGAGTTTTGAAATCAGCACTTGTTAGTAACTCATCAGCCTTTGAAATGTGCTCAGAAAGAATGTAGGAATTTGGTGTGAATTCTGAGTCATTCCACTTCTTGGTCCACTCCTCTCCTCTTGAAGTTTCCTCCTAAGGTACTGGTGCATCCTTTCTAATAAATTTTTTGATTAATTCAGCCTTACCAACTGTTTGTGGAGGTGCATGTCCTGAAGGAGCAGCTGTATCAGCATTTATATTTATAGCAGCTTCACCAGTATTTTCAGCATTTGCTTCAACAGAACTTGCAGAGTCTTCAGCATCAGCATCTTTGGATAGAATGATTGTATGTGAAGCAATAGAAGATTTATTTGCATGATCATCAGCATCAAGAAGTGGCGTTGTTGGTGGAGTTTGGTGAGGAACTTGTGGAGTAGGTGGAGCTTCCAGATACAAGACCATAGGCACAACCAAGTTGTTGATATCAATTTCAACACTTATGCCTGGGTTGTCAGCATGTACTAGAGAGTGAATAGGAGACACAGGAAGTGTAGGCATTGGTGATGTAGCAGTCTCTGGCTCTTGAATTGGAGATTGTGGAGCTTCAGTAAGTTCTGGTTCAGCACTGGGAAGAGATTCAATCACAACTGGTTCTTTTGGGATCAGAGATTCCTGACCCCCTTCCTCAGCTTCTGCTTCCACTCCTTCAGAGATAGACTCTTCTACAACCCTCCTTGCTCTTTGCTTCTTTAGTCTCTTTGATGGTGGAGAGACTTTGGGAGCTTTGTCATCAGAATTTATCTTTCTAAGCCTTTTGAGGGGCCTGGAACTCCCAGTTTCCTTTATTTCCTGAGAAGAGACTTCCTCAGCTGCTTCAGCAACAGGTTCTGATGGTTGAACACGTGCCTCATCATCAGAATCATCTCTTAAAATCATCTTCCTTCTTTTCTGTTGTGCTTGAGGTACTGTCTTAGTCCTCTTTGCTCTAGAAGAAGAAGGCTTCACTGTAGGTGCTGATGGTTGATTGGTATGTGCTGATGGCTGTGGTTGCTGTGTTTGGGTAGTGGTAGGTTCTGATGGCTGTTGTGTGTTGGTGGGTTGGACATCAGGATATAACAATGAATAGGTATCAGAATCAGCATTTACCAGAGCTTGCTTTACTGATAAAGGAATTCTAAGGGGTCTCAGAACTTCCTTCTTGTTGACAGTAGTTAAGAGATCAGTAAAAGCCCTCTTAGCTAATCTAAACGGTTCTATGTATTCACTTGCTAGTTGTGGTTCATCTGATGTACAGTAACTATAAATTAACTGACAGAACCTAGAAAAGTAAACCACATTCCTGTCCTCTTTCATCCTATCTCCTATAAAACATAACACAGTCTTTGTGTTAGTCCCTTAACAATATGACAAGAATTACAGAAGGGGGGTTGAATGGAATTCTTGAAACTTTTTCTTGAAATAAAAATGTTCTAACTCAAATATATATATAAGTGTGAATTGATTAGCACAATGCGGAATAGTTACTTATATGAATCAAAACACGAGTAATTAAAAACAAGAGTCTTTAAAACTTTTTGGTGGATTTGAATGATTCCACCAGAGATATATAATATATATCGAGAGAACTCTGTGTGCAAAGAGCTCACAGCTGCTTACAAATATTGAACAGCTAAGAATACAGAGAAATGCTAAGAATTCTGCTTACAAATGTCTCTCTAATTTTTCTCAGATACGATTCTATTTTCTGCTTCTTGGTTTATATATCACCAAGGTTATAAAGTAATAAGACAGGATAATAAAACAAAAACTATCGAGTCTAATACAATGCTACTTCATTACTCTATTCCAGCATCTTTGAATATCTTCATAATAGCATGGAAATGGCAATGCTTCTTTGTTCTCGAAAACCCAGTTAAATAGGCTACCACATCTCATTTGCATATACTCGACGCATGTGACTGTGTTGTCACTGTCACCAGATATTTGAATTCTTTGTCTGTCGGTTTCATGATCATCCGTCGAGTTATTGATCATCCGTCGGGTTGTTGATCATCCGTCAAATTCATTGTTGTTTATCCTTCGGGTAACAATCAGGCACTTGACTTCATTTCACTTATACAGAATTACAAGACATCATCTATGTACAATTAATCAACCTATTCTGCATATCTAACTAAAGTCAACATGACTTAAGTACTACTACAGATTCTAAACAATGTCTATGTAGAAATGTGTTACAGACTTATTGTTACATAAGCTACTCACTCGATGGAAAATAAGTCACAATCCGGCAGGACTATATTGAGTCATCCGTCAGGACTATAAACCTTATTCGTTGAGTGCTACATATTTTCACTAAGTAAAATCTACCAAGGTGTTTTTTCATGAAATCATCAATTACACAATATATACACAACACTTTGTATAATCAAAATGAGACTGGTTTAGGAGTGCATACCCAATTTGTTATGTCAGAATATGAATACAATCAAAATTTGAGAACTTGTTGGCAAATGTCTTCATGATGCAATCGAAGAAGAAGCTCCATTCCCTTCGAATATGTGGGCATTTGAGTTGACCCATCTTAGCCAAACTCTTTTCAGACCCGAGATTAGCCATCATTTGCTGTAGCAGGGGCTCTTCAACAGCAGAACTAAACTCGCAGTTTTCAGGTAGATGTAACACTTTTCGAACTGTCGATGGAGTAACAACGTACTCAACCATCATTTGCTCCATTGTTGTAAACACAATGCTTGGTGACCCAGCTTTACCACCATCATCATACAAACCAGTTCGCCCAAACGTCAGAACTTGAGTTCCAGAAAAAGTTGCTGGCTGCGTCAAAACGAACCCAATTTCACTATGAGATAAGAAATCCTGAATAAAATGAAGTTCCGAAGGAGCTTATCTCTTAGTGAGAATGGCAGTGTAGTTGTTTGGTACAAACTTAGCTCCATTGACGATTAAATCCTTAGGTGCTATTAAAAAAAAAGTGAGAAATAAGAGTGCCTGAAAGGTGTTTGATAAAATGCATGTATAGAAAACCGTTAGAAAATATAGAGAGAATAAGAGAAAAGAGAGAGAGGATAGAAAGAAATGTAAGTAAAAGATTTTAAAATCTTTTATCTCTTTTACTTATAAACTCCACTTGACAGCAGTTATTACGAAGTTGAACAGTTTTTACAGATGTCAGCCATGCAGTGATTAAGACAATAGTTAATGGGCACGGGAAATAAGTAATGATTACTATGCACATGCAGTTTTTAAAAAAAAACTGTTCCCACTAAACAAGTAATTATGACTGTCTTTATCTCACTTAAAGGTCTGGATCTGTTTACCACCTTTCTGTTCTTTTCTTCAATCTGATTTTGGAGCTGCCTGTGGAATTCCAGTTCATCAGATTCTGAGAGATCTAACTTTTCTTGCATTTCCAAGAGAGTCTCATTGCTAGAGATGCTCAATTGGTCTTCTAATCTGAAAAATCTTCTCACTCCTTTGTCATCCATGAACTCCATCAGCTAGTAGGGCCTTAGATGCACTCTTCTCCCTATGTAGGGGATAATTAGAGTCTTTGGGAGTGCATCTTTAGCTCTAACAGTCCTAAGTTCTTCAATCTTCTTCAGTACCAATCTTCTTGCAGTAACATTGAATCCAAAGTTCTTTTTGAAGGATGAATAAACCTTAATCAGTACAGCTTGGCTTTCTTGAAGGATCCTGTGAAGTGGCCACTAAATCTCCCTTCCTCCCTTGTACTTGAACACTAACCTTTCAGGTAGGTTTCTGTATGCATCAATTCCTCTTACTTCATCTAGTTCATCCAGATAGAGGTTTAAATCAGTAAACTCCTTGATGTTACATAAGTACAGGTAATCTCCCTTATTGGCATTAGATTGAGCTTTAACTAGAGATTTGGATTTGAGAGGTGACAACTTCACTTTCTTGACTGCTCTTGACTTTGTCCTTTTTGGCTTGCTAAGGATTGGCAAATTGAAGTCAAGAATTGGTAAATTCTCCCATTCTATTGGCTCATCCTTAGGCACAATAGGTTCACCATGAATGTCCCTGTAGGGATCCACCACCTTGATATCTTCAAATACCACAGAGGGCTTTAATGCTTGAGTTGTAGTTGTAGTGGATTTCTTGGGAAACTGATTCTCCAATTCCTTATCAACAATGTCCAGTTTCCTTTTGGTTCTTTTAGCCAATTCCTTGATTCTTGGAGCTTTCTTCTATTGTTCAACTTGCTTCTTTGGATCTTGAGATTCAATGATTTTAGATGGGTGAGCAGAAGTTTGTTGTGATGAATTTACAGCATGTAACTTGGCCAAGATAGCAATTTCCTCTTTCTTTTGTTTAGCCTTTTTGGCATCTAGAACAGCTTGCTTCTTTTCCTGTTTCAATCTAGCCTTTTCTTCTCTCTTTGCTTGAGCAAATTGAGCATGTCCAGCCACCACACAAATTTCTTTCCCATTCCTGAAAACTTTAGCAATTCTCTTTTTCAAAGCTGAATCAGCTGGATCTTTGTAGAAAGTAATTGACCTTGACAGAAGATTCTTTTCATCAGGCTTAGGTGCTCATACACAATATCCAAAGGGTTCTTCAATGATGATTTTGGATAATTCACCCTTGGTTTCAGAATTAATTCAGCATTTGGAGATTTGATACAGGATGACTGTCCTCTTTCAAGATAGTTCCTGCTCATCTCATTCACAGAAATTTGCTTGACTTGAGAATGATGGATGGCTGACTTTACTGGCTCCTTGACTAGTTCAAACTTCTTATGTATATCCTCATCAATCTTCTCCTAGTTGAGTGGACTCAACTGCTTCTTTTCAGCTGCTCTAAAATTGGCTGCTGCTGCATTTATCAGATCTATACTGTTTGTAACTGGTGACTTTGAGATAGTAATTGAAGACACAATTACTTTACTGATATGAATTTGAGGCTTCTCCCCCTCACTTGATCCTTTCTCCCTCTTTTTGTTATCATCAAGTTGATTAGAGGAGGGGGTTTGAGCAGCCACCAATTTTTGAAGTAAATCTGTCTGTTGGGTTTGATGAAGATGGATGGCTGTTAAAGATGCTTCCATGGCTGACAATCTTGTATCCAAGGCATCTATCTTGGTTACAAGATAAGAATTTTTCCTTAATTGCCTTCTGATATCAAGCATTGTGGCTTCTGGAATCTTAGAATCCATCTTGTCTGAAATGGCCTTCTTTATCTCATCAATATCACCCTTGATGGTGTTTACATTCCTAGCATGTTGGAAGCTTTGAATTTGTTGAAGTTGCAGTAAGGCTAGATGTGCCTGAAGGAGCTTCTTGGTGCTGGCATTTGTAGTGGTTTGAAGACCATTATTTGTTTGATTGATTAGCTGGATCAGGGTTGTCTTGAAGTAGTGCTCATCACAGTGCTTTGAAAATGCCCATGATGGCATACTTGATCTTGAACTTGAAACTACTTCTCCCCTATGTCCATTGCTTCATCTTCACTATCTCCACTTCCATTACCAAAGAAATCAGCTGAACCACCAGTCTTATAATCCCCATCACCAGCTGTAGAGGGCAAAGTTGTGATGGCATCCTTAGCTCTTAGCATAGACTGGGTGGTATGCACCAGATTGATCATCCTTTCTGTATTGTCATTGCCCTGTTCAGATAGAAGTTGATAAGCTGGAACAGGGTGAGTAAATGCCTCAGCATCAAGGGAGATGGAATCTATAATAGCTTTAGGTTGCTGAGATAGTCCCTCCCTGTCTGCATCCTGGACATTCATTAACCCACTAGAAATGACATCCATCCTTATAGCTCCAGTACCTGCATTTCCCTCACTTTCTCTCTTTTGTTGCATCAGGGTCTCACCCTGGCTTCCCACCCTCACACCCTCACCTTCACCATCTAAGGTGGGACTCCACTCACTCTCTTTTACCAATCCTGAAGAAATGGATTGCATAGTTTCACTCATTTCCTCTCCTTTTTTCTTGGGAGCAACCCAGACTCTCACTCAAAACACTCTTCCCTCTCAATCCTAAGAGTGACTATACAACCACTAACTCTTCTGCACTTGAAATAAATGAAGTTTGAAGTTGTGCAGATATACTCGACGGATGAGTGATATCCATTGAGTGAGTGGTTTTGCTATCCGACGGATAACTGCTGTTAAGCTTATCCGTCGGGATACAATCACTACTTGACAAATGAGCAATATCCATCGAGAGAGTAGAAATGAATGAACTGGAAAAAGAAACTATAGTTGACTCTGTGCTGATTGAAGATATTTTGGGCACAGATGATACAACAGTTCCTGAAAGAATTGGCAAGTGAGCCAACAAATCATCTAAAAGATGATGCTCACTTGCACTAGATTTTAGCTTCCTCAACAGAGTTAAAGAAGGGGAATCAGGAATTGATGTGTTTATCATATCCACATCCAGAGAATTTGTTTGTGAGTCTGGTGTTTGAGGTGCTTCTATGACTAGAGATTTTGGCTGTGACTCCATATTTGTTGGAGCCACATCAAACTGAATTTGTGAAGGTGTAGTGATTGTGTTTTTAGCACCAGTTTGCACAGTGTGTGTACCCTGTGCATCCCAAGGGTTTTAGATTTCTTCTTTCTGGCACAAGTTTGGGGTGAACTTGCATGTGTCCCTAACCCTATTGGCCTGTGCTCTTGGTTGAGAGCTTTGTTCAATAACAACATTCTTTTGGGAGGATGCAGCTAGAAATAAGCTTTTATCCTTTTTAAGCACTGCAGTTTGTTAGGAAACTACAGTGTGGCTACGCTGGGATCCACTCAACTCTCCATCCTTATCCTTAAGGTTTCTTTTATGTTCACCCCTTCCCTCACCTATCTTTCCCTCCTTTACACTCCCCTATTTGGATTTAGTGGATTTTTTAAACTGGCATCTTTTGAGAGATACTAGAGGGGCCTTTTTTTTTGATTTGGGTTTGAAAATTTTTGCAGTTTTGGTAGCTTGGGTAGGCAACTGTTTGGTCATTGACACAGTTGCCATAGCCACACTAGAACTCAAAGAAATTAGTGAGGTTGGAATAGTGGTAGGGATAGATGAACTTACCTCACTTACCTGAGGTGCTTGCATTATAGGAAATTAGAACAATGGCACATCCTTGTGATGATTGGCCCTGTTCAAATCTGTAATGAGCCTTCTCTCTTGAACCCAACAATCTAACTTGTTGTTTGGGTTCTCAAGCACAATCTCTTCACAGAGGTGGTTAGCTAACATCATAAAGAATCTAGCATAATACACATTTTTACCTCTTTTATTTAACTCTCCTAATTTAAAGCCTACCTCAAACAAGACAAGGTCACTGAAATTATAGAATTTATCTGTAACTAGCATGTAGAGCATGTTAAGCATGGATATATTGACTGAATCAAAATTACTGACTTTTCCTAAAAAGACCTTTGTCACAACATCACACATAAAACTCCATTCTTTCCTAAGACCCATTCTCCTAATGTCACTTAACTTAGAAGTAGAAATAGCATAGTTCATGGAATTAAGCATATTGATTATATCAGTGTCAGCGTGTGGTGAGGTCACAGTGTTATCAGGAATCTTGAAACATGCTTTTATAACATCACTATTGATACAGAACTCTTTACCTTTAATGGTGAGTGTGATTGTCTTATATGTTGAGTTGTATGTAGCAGTGGTCCACATCTCTTCAACAACTTCACAAAAGATTGTGGGTGATTCCAGCATGGCATAGCTGAGCTTGCAATTCTTCACAAAGTCCATCATCTTGTAATAGTCACCAGATTGCTGAATACCCTTGTTCACCAGTGCAGTGAAATTGTTCTTCTCATAAATGAACCCAGTTTGAGACATAATCTTTACAAAAGGTGCCATTGTTAGAGAATAAGAGCTTGAAAAGAAAGAGAGTAAGTGCTTTGAGAGAGAATGAAATTGGAGCAGTTGAATTGAGAATGAAAAAAGAAAAGCGATTGAAATGAAATAAGCTTTTATACTATCTCAAAAATAACTGTTAAAAATAATAAAGTAAAATAAAGTAACCAATAGAAATTGCCTAAAATAGCCGTTTTAAAAATAAACTGTAAAAATTCCACCCAATATCCGTCGTGTTATGCTTACAAACTGTAAGTATACTCGATGGATAATGTTCTGGAAATTAACGGCTAAGATCAAGACAATTCGATGGATGAGGATAAACTGTTATCCATCGTGTCATAAAATATTCCAGAAAAGTAATTGATTTTTATTAGCAAGTAGTATTCCGACGGATGATCAAACTCGATGGATAAAGATCATCCGTCGAGATGTAAATTTTGACTTAGCCAAAATTTCATCCAAGAATGAAAAATCAATTAAATTTCTGGCTGCATTTCAACTTGCAAATTAACTCATATAGATTTAAGAATAATTAAGCATACCTAACTCACTTACCAACCTTGAAAAGGTGGATTCATCCAGTGGCTTGGTAAAGATATCTGCAAGTTGCTTCTTACTTGGAACAAAATGAAGTTCCACGGTACCATTCATTACATGTTCCCTTATGAAGTGGTACTTGATATCTATGTGCTTTGTCCTTGAATGTTATACTGGATTTTCAGTGATGGCAATTACACTTGTGTTATCAGAGAAAATAAGAATCCTTTGAACTTGCAAAACATAGCCTAGCAATTGATTTTTCATCCATAAAATATGTCCACAGCAACTGCCAACAGCAATATATTCAGCTTCAGTTGTAGAAGTAGAAACTGAATTTTGCTTTTTACTGAACCAGGACACAAGAGAAATTGACAAGTTCCTGTTGTACTTTTTCTATCAATTATACAACCTGCATAATATGCATCTGAATAACCAGTTAGATTAAAACCAGAATCTCTAGGGTACCAAATGCCAAGTTTTGGTGTTCCCTTGAGATATCTGAAAAATTCTCTTAATAGCTACTAAGTGAGATTCTCTAGGATCAGCCTGAAATCTAGCACATAAACAAGTAGCAAACATTATATCTGGCCTACTAGCTGTTAAGTACAAAAGTGAGCCAACCATGCTCCTATAGCTTGAAATATCTACAGGCTTTTCAGTAGTGTTTAACTCAAGTTTAGTTGCAGTGGCCATGGGAGTTTTTGCAGATGTGCAATCCATTAGATCAAATTTCTTTAAAAGATCAAAAATATATTTAGTTTGACTAATGAATATTCCATCACTAACTTGCTTAACTTGTAAACCAAGAAAGTAAGTTAGTTCTCCCATCATACTCGTTTCATACTTACTTTGCATCAATTTGGCAAACTTTTTGCAAAGTTTCTCATCTGTAGAGCCAAAAATAATGTCATCTACATAAATTTGAACAAGTATACTAGAGCCATTAACAATTCTAAAGAATAAAGTTTTATCTACAGTACCTCTTGTGAAATGATTTTCCAAAAGAAACTTTGATAAAGTGTCATACCAGGCTCTAGGTTCTTGCTTTAGTCCATAAAGTGCTTTCAAAAGATAGTAGACATGATCTGGAAAATTTGGATCTTCAAAACCAGGGGCCTGACTAACATAGACTTCCTCCTCCAAATCTCCATTCAGAAAGGCACTTTTGACATCTATTTGATAGACCTTGAAATTGGCATGGGCTGCATAGGCTAAGAAAATTCTGATGGCTTCAAGTCTTGCAACAAAAGCAAATGTTTCATCAAAATCTATTCCTTCTTGTTGACAATAGCCCTTAGCAACCAATCTAGCTTTGTTCCTGACTACTATGCCATTTTCATCCATCTTGTTTCTGAATACCCACTTGGAATCTATTGGATTCTTTCCTTTAGGCTTGGGCACCAGCTTCCATACATTATTCCTTTCAAATTGGTTTAGCTCCTCCTGCATAGCTAAAATCCAATCAGGATCCAACAAAGCTTCTTCTACCTTCTTTGGTTCTTTCTTGGAAAGAAAGCTGTTGTATAGATATTCTTCTTGAGTTGCTCTCCTTATTTGAACTCTAGAAGATACATCACCAATTATGAGCTCAAAGGGGTGATCTTTTGTCCATTTTCTTTGTTGAGGTATATTAGCTCTAGATGAAGAGGCCTCATTGTTGTCTTGATATGTGATTGAGTTTTGATTGTTAGAAACTCCCCTTGAGTTTGTGGATCTTTGATTTGAGAAAGGGGAACTTTCTATAGGTGATCTATCTTGATTTCCAGCTTCTCTTGATAACCCGACGGATGGTGAATTTTGAGTACCGACGGATGAAGCTGGTTGTCTCCCGATGGATAACGCAGATTGCCTCCCGACGGATGAAGCATTTTGTAATTCGACAGATGTTGAATTTTGTGCTTCATTGGTGGTAGATTTTTCTGCATTATCCTTTGATATTGTTTCTTGATCACTTTCATCATCACTAACCATCTCCACATTGTCAAATTTGAGGCTCTCATGGTAATCTCCATCTTTCAGTCCTTCAATCTTTTTATCATCAAACACAACATGTATTGATTCCATAACAATGTTGGTTCTTAGATTGTAGACTCTATATGCTTTACCAATAGCATATCCAACAAAAATTCCTTCATCTTCTTTAGCATCAAACTTTCCATTTTGATCAGTTTGATTTCTCAGAATATAACATTTGTAGCCAAAGACATGAAGAACATTTAGAGTTGGTTTCTTGTTCTTGAATAATTGATAGGGAGTCATGCATCTTTCTTGATTAACCAGGGAAATATTCTGAGTGTAGCATGCAGTATTTACAGCTTCAGCCCAGAAATATGTTGGCAAGTTAGATTCTTCAAGCATTGTCCTTGCAGCTTCAATAAGTGATATGTTCTTCCTTTCCACTACTACATTCTGTTGTGGAGTTCTTGCTGCTGAAAACTCATGCAGAATCCCATTTTCCTCACAAAATGCTCTCATGACAGAATTCTTGAACTCAGTTCCATTGTCACTCCTGATTCTTCTAACTTTGAAATCAGGATGATTATTGACTTGCCTTATGTGATTGATGATGATTTCACTAGCCTCATCTTTAGACTTTAGGAAATATGTCCAAGAGAACTTTGAGAAATCATCTATAATTACTAGGCAAAATCTTTTCCTTGATATGGACAACACATTGACTGGTCCAAAAAAATCCATGTGTAGCAGTTGTAAAGGTTCTTCAATTATTGAATCAAGTTTCTTCCTGAATGATGCTTTAATCCGCTTCCCCTTTTGGTAGGCATCATACAGTCCATCCTTAGAAAACTCCACTAGACGAATCCCTCTAACCAGTTCTTTCTTTACTAGCTCATTCATGGTCTTGAAGTTTAGATGGGATAGCTTCTTGTGCCATAGCCAACTTTCATCCTGACTTGCTTTACTGAGGAGACAAGTAACCGATTCTGCATTGGATGAGTTGAAATCAGCTAGGTACACATTTCCCTTTCTCACACCAGTGAGAACCACTTTGTTGCTTCTTTTGTTAGTTACAACACAGGCTTCTGAGTTGAAGGTTACTGAGTTTCCTTTATCACAGAGTTGGCTGATACTCAACAAGTTGTGTTTGAGACCATCCACTAAGGCAACCTCCTCAATGATGACATTGTCCTTTGAAATCAAGCCATATCCCACAGTATAACCTTTGTTGTCAACTCCAAAAGTAATACTTGGGCCAGCTCTCTCCTTAAACTCTGTGAGCAGGGTAGAATCACCAGTCATGTGTCTTGAACAACCACTATCCAAGTCCAAAGATTCTTTCTGTTTCCCTGTACACATCAAAATCAAATCAAGTTGATTTTGGTACCCAAGTTTCATTGGGTCCTGCCTTGTTAGCTTTCTTTTTCTGTTTCCTAGGCTTTATCTCATTTGACTTGGAGATATCAGAATCATCCTTAGTCATGTGAGTTGGGCCTCTGAAACCATTCATTGCAACAGAATTATTATGCATATTATAATCAACAGGGAATGTCATGTTATTAGTGAACATGTTATTCCAGTAAGGCATGCTAAATGGCATTTGTGGCATACTAAATGCAGCATAATAAGGATTAGGTGCAAATGGCATATTAGCAAACTGTGCATTCATATTCTGTGTAGATATAGCATTCATAGGCATGGGAGGCATATTGTTAGGTCCCAATTTGTTTGTAGAAGGGGGGGTTGAATGCAAACAATACCGTTTAGTCAAATAAAATGCGGAATAACAATTGTGAAACAAAATTCAAGTTAAATAAAACTTTTATTAAACTTGAAAGGTGTTACAACTACGGTATCGGTTACAAGGGATTAATCTCAAATCAATTATTACAAATCTAGAATAAATTCGACATGAACTTTTTCTATTTTTGTAATTAAAAGATCAAATGCTAAATGCGATTTGAGATTAAGTTCTAGGGATTTTAATCCGCTAGATTGATACACAAGAACAAGATAAGTATTTCTAGTTGATTGGATTTAACTTTACAATCTAGAAATTGATCTTGAAGTTGCAGAAGAGATGTAATATTTTTCTGCTCCTTTTTCTTTTTGTTCTTGAGTATGTTCTGTTTGATTGCTTTTTTTGTAAGTGTTTATGAATTGGATGCTTCTGCTTCTTTTAATCAACACAGCCGAGATTAATGAACTGGTATGACAATCCTTTGTCCAATAAGACTTTCGGTGTGACAATCTTTAGAGCTAGCAAGACAATTAAAATGAACTAGCAAGACTTTCGGTATGACAATCAATTGTCATACCGATTGTCATAGTAGTACAAATGAAATTGTCTTACTGAATTAATAAGTGATTTTAATCTAAATAATAATTCCATCAAGACAGTCAACTGAATTAGCATGACTTTCGGTATGACTATCAATTGTCATACCGATTGTCATACTAGTACAATTAGTTGTCTTTTTAGAATTAAAACAGATTTTAACCAATTAAAATTCTGTAAATCCTTAATATTAATTCTAAATTAATTAATCAATTTAATTCAATTAATCAATAAATTAATCCTTGCAGATATAATTTATTTTCTTAATTAAATTATATGACTTAATTAATTAATAGAGAATTAATACTAACCCTGAGCAGCATCCATTCTTCTGACAATCTTCTGAAAGTCACTGAGACTTATGAATCAATTCCGCCACTTCAATGCTGACACTCAATGTACTGTCTGGTTCATGAGTGACTAACTTTGGTGATGTTTCTTCATGTCTTGACTTTGATATTCTGATTGAATCCTTGTAATAAATGATACCTTGACGAGATCTCTGTCACTTGATTAAATCCACGATCTTGATTTATATCACTGAGGCATGATCAAATTCTTGAACTTCTTCCAGTGAATCTTCAAGTCTGCAGATGAACAATGTTTTTTTTATTCTTTGACAGATGTTACATTGTGAGATCTCTCTGATGATTAATCCACTATTTACTTATTACATTCTTATTTGAGTTGAGTTAAATACTCGAATAAACGAGTAGGCTATGACATATGCCTTTCAATCTCCCCCTATTTGCTTGTTAGACAATAACAACAAATACCTAGAGGATAACTCAACTAACAAATAAGAAAAAGATATAAACAGTAATGTAAAGTAAATAGCAGAAAAGTTCTGGATTATATTTAACATTTTCCAGATTCCAAATGAAATTTACAAGTGAATACAAGATAGATGTTCCTCTAGCCTGAACATATAACTACATTAGACTATCTTGATTCATAAAGCTCTAATCATATTACATTGAGTTTTGAGCTAATTGACTTCAGTTGTCTTCTCTTCTGACTTCACCTTCTTCTAAATCTTGAAGCAATTCCTTGTCAAAGACACGATCATTTTCTGAAGTGAAGCTTGCTGGTCTGACTGGTTGAACTCCAACTGACTTCAGCTTATTCTTGAGTTGAGTGTACCTTTTAACATTCTTTTCACAATAAGCTTGAATCAAGTCAGCAGCTTGAGTCTTCAACATGGATGAATATCCAGCAGTTCTCAAATGATGTTCCATCCAGACTAGATGCTTAGCTGAGTAGTCTTTAAGAGATTGTACATCTAGCTGACAGATTTGAAGACAATCAGACTTAAAGAATCTCACCTAATGAGGATTGTTGACCACTTGAGGACTAGCCCTGCTGGCAAACTCTTTAAGCCTTTCTCGAAGAACTTCATTCAATTCTGAGCTTCTTTTGACTTTGTTTAAAAGAACCCAAATCTCTGACAAAGAACGATTCTCAAATAGATGAAGTGACACCTTGAATGATCCTTCACTCTGACAATATACAAAAATGCTCATCTCATTTAGGGATCTATCAAAAGCAGCTGTGATCCTTGAGACTTCAGTCTTGATAGCATTCATGTACATGTCACTGTTAGGATTTGAGATTTCCAGCTTGTCAAGAAGATGTAAGAACTGCCTATCATTGTTAGTGCTCAGCTGAGGCATATCGAGTACTCTCCTAGCTTCATCCCATTTTTCACCAATCTTTAGTCTGACATCTCTTCTCCTTTCTTGAGCCTTAATGTCATGAAGACGTTGCTTTTGAAGAGTTTCTGTTCTTTGTATGTCTTTCCTCCTGTCAATGATCTGAGAGACCTTCTTGAGTTCAGCTTCTTTTCTTTTCATCTCTGACTGCTCCTTCTGAAATTCTTTCTCAAACATAGGATCCACTGTATCTTCCTCTTCCCAATCTTCAAAATCACTTTCCTCTTCAGCTTCAAATAACCCATCTTTATCTTCCTGAACTGGTTCAGTGGGAATGTCAAAAATATCAAAGTCATCCTGTTCTCCACTGTAGTAGACATCATCAGCCTTTCCTTTGTTTCCAGCAGAGGTATCTTTTTCCTTCCCTTTGGCACTACTCCCTTTCTTCTCCCCCTTAGTTGAGGGATCCTCTACTGACCTTCCTTTGGAACCTCCATCACCTCCAGAGCCCGATCCTCCACCAGACGGTCCTTCAAAATAAGCTCTTTGTTCTTCATTAGGGCAATGAGAATTCTTGATCATGTAATATAGGTGCTTCATCCCTTCATTGAGATGTTCCATGCCCGTCTCTATCTTTAGAAATCTTGAGGAGTCCAGTGAATGATTCATCTCAACGAGGTCTTCAAGAGAAGTCATTCTTGTATGTAGAGAGCAGAAGTTGGATATGTCATCAGCTGATAAAGTTGGAGTGTCCTGAATAGAATTGAGCTTTGGTATTACAGTGGTCTTTAGATCTGAGATGTCATTTCTTATGATTGCAAGCTGATTGTTGACAGAGGTGGAAGAAGAAGACCGTTCAACCACTTGTGCTTTGAATGCTTGAGCTTCAGCTTGGCTTTTAGCAAGTTCTTCTTTTAGGGCATCAATCTGAGCTAACAGGTTTACAGTATCAGTGTCTGTGTGTGCTCTCACCTGAATTTCACTCGTGTTTGGTTCACTCATCTCACGTGCATGTGTTTCTCTCAATATAATTGCTCGTGAGGAGTCTTCATGTTGCTGTTCTTCTGTACCTGCATTAAAAATCACCCTAGCCTCTTCAAGAGAGGTCAGTGGTGGTGCAATGGGAATTCGCGAGTCCCGATCCTCAGTCAAACCTATCAAATCTTTTGGAATAGATGTCTGAATTGCTTCAGGGATAGATTGACCGAGTTGCCCTCCACTTTCTCCAGATAAATCTGCGAGTGGAGAATCCCATAAGGGAGCCAGAGGTGTTTGATCTGGGAGGGGAGAAAATGACTCTATTAAGGGTGGCGGAGAGTCAGATTTTCCCTCTGAAGCATGTGACTGCTCTTCTGCCGTAACTATGGCAGGCACTGTAACCGACTCTACGTGCACTCCTCGCTGTGTGTCCTGAGTATGATCTGGGGAAGTGTATGGTTCCATTGTGAGTAATGGAATTGTGCTTGACTCAGTACAAGATGCCATGGCCCTATGGCGAATTTCAATAGATGCATCCTGTTGAGAGAATGCCTCTAGAAACTGTTCATTGGCCATTTCAAAGTCCATGTCCTGTTGGGAGGACAAGGATGGGCTTTCAGATGCCTCAGAATATGTTCTTCTTTTCTTAGGAGGAGGCAGAGCTGAGGGTTCACTCATATTTAACAATGTACTACTTCCTAGTAATCTTCTGGGTAACATTTTAGACAGTGGGGGAGAGGTTGAGATAGAATGTGACTCTGTGTTTGGCTCTATGACCTGGGATTGAAGCTGTGGTTCTACAACTTCATGGTCAGCCCTATCAACCACTGGGGGTCTTTCAACAGAAGTAGGAAGGGAGTGAGAGTGAGGAATTACTACCTGTAATGGAAGAGCCTGGGTGGCTTGTACCACTGGAGGTTGAGGTTGCTGTTCATGGCCGGGAAGATTGAAAATAGGTAAAGGAATATAAGTGGCCATGAAAGCAGATACAAGTACTGGAACTTGCATGAATTTGAAGGTTGTGTCTTGGCGAGTGTAAATCTTTTTGCTAACTGGAGGGGGTTCGGTTACTGCAGAGTTAGCAAAAAGGGCTTTGTGTTCAGGTGTGAGTAGATGATCTGCTATAAGCTTGAGAAAACGAGCATAGTAACATGATACCCTACGATTTGTAGAATGATCACGTAAAGCAGAAGTTAGACGTCTCAAGAGAATGGGAAAAAGTAGTTTGCCAAAATTGATCCTTTGATTGAAAACAACCGCAAGACCAATATACTGCAGAGTGGAAGTGATGTTATGAAAATTGGATTTTGTGCAGTTGGCAAACACTTTGGAAAGTGTATCGAAGAAAATATCCCATTCAGACACCAAATTTGATTTAGAAAGTTTGGTTAAATTGATCACCCCCTGATAGTGAATAGCATTGAAAAAATTTGTGATATCATTTTCAGAGGGTAAATTACAGAAATTGTCAAGTGGAAAATTTAGCGCACGATTGACGACTGTTTCATCAACTACATACTATGTGTTTGCCACGGTGAATGAAAAAGATTTTGAATCATCGGCCACAGTAGAGGTTGTGCAAATCAGTCTAAGTAGATCGACGTTTAAAATCACATTTGATTTAATAGCAGAGCTAACAATCGAATGGTCATCTAAAAATCTAATCCATGGCTTAAATTTTTCAACATCACATTTTTCCGGATTAAAATAACCAACCTGATTATGCGCGATAATTTGGAAATTGAGAGCCATTTAAAATAATAATAAGACACACGCTTTCAAAATTTTAAGAATAATATTAAGAAAATTCGAATTAATTAAATTTATTTAATAATTCGAATTAAATTAATTATAATCGAAAAATTTAGACAGAAATGTATCTTGTTAAAATTCCTAACTCACAAACACAGTTTTGAAAGACCAAACGACATAAATCAGAAATTAAAATAAGAAATAAAAATGCTCAAAATCAACAAACACAAATCGAAATAAAATATAGATTTAACAAAAATTCAACAGCACCTTTGTATGTATATACTTGTATGTATATACCACAAAGTGATGAATTAGTTTGCTGAGTAAAAACTCGAGCAAGGAAAGAGCAGTTCGAAGGTTTTGGTTTGAAGAGAGAGAAGAGAGAAAATTAAGAAGAAAAACTGTTCGAATTTTTTGTGAAAAGAATTGAACTGTTGAAATGGTTTAAAAAAGAACAAACAGACGCCTTTATATTACAGCTGGTATGACAATCCGGGATTGTCATACCGATTGTCATAGCAGGCAAAAGAAGGAGAAAGAAAAACAATAGAATAAATACTAAAATTATAACTGGTATGACAATCTGATAGTCATACCGATTGTCATACCAGTATAATACTAAAAGGAAAATAATTATATATATGGTTTATAACTGGCAAGACAATTGATAGTCATACCGATTGTCTTGCCAGTATAAAACTATACTGAATAACATAATAAACAAAATTTAAACTGAAATGACTTTCAGCAAGACAATTTCAATTGTCTTGCCGATTGTCATATCAGCTTTAAACACAGAAACACACACATTTATAAATTTAAAAAGACTTATATAACTTAGTAAAAATATTAGAAAATATTTACAAAATAGTAAAACTGAAATACAGACTTATAATTTTTACAGAATCAAAGACAATATTTCAGAATTAATTATTTTTCTTCCAAAAATAGATTTCTGTTGAATTTTAGCAAATAAAATTCATAGAAAAATATTTTTAGAGAAAATAAAATATTCTGAGATATTTTAAATTAACAAGAAGGGAAAATAAAACAGATAAGATACTATAAATTACATAGAATTAAGCAAGAAATATGATAAAATGATAACATAAATTTGCAAATGAATTTTTCATTTATGAAAAATTCATTTGTAAATTCATCCAAGAACAGATCTCAGATATTAACTAAATTAATCACTAAAACTATTCAACATGCCCAATTTACCAACTAATCTGGTAAATGTGGATTCGTCAAGTGGTTTAGTGAAAATATCTGCTATTTGTTCTTCTGTTGGAACAAAAAATAGTTCAACAGTACCATTCATGACGTGCTCTCTAATAAAATGATACCTGATGTCAATGTGCTTTGTCCTCGAGTGCTGCACAGGGTTGTTGGTGATGGCTATTGCACTTGTGTTGTCACATAAAATAGGAATCTTGTTCAATACAGAGCCATAATCTCGTAGTTGGTTCCTAATCCACAAGATCTGAGCACAGCAGCTTCCAGCAGCAATATATTCAGCCTCGGTCGTTGAGTTGGAAACTGTTTGCTGTTTCTTGCTGTACCATGAGACTAGCTTGCTTCCTAGGAATTGACAACTTCCTGAGGTGCTTTTCCTATCAACAACACTTCCTGCATAATCTGAATCTGTATATCCGACAAGGTTAAAACCAGATTCTTTAGGGTACCAAATACCTAGATTTGGTGTTCCCTTAAGATATCTTAAGATTCGTTTAACAGCAACGAGATGAATATCTCTAGGATCCGCTTGGAACCTTGCACATAAACATGTAGCATACATAATATCTGGTCTACTTGCAGTAAGATAGAGTAACGAGCCAATCATACCTCTGTAGCTTGTGACATCTACCTTAATGGAGTTTTCACATGGTCCAAGCTTGACAGCTGTAGTTGATGGAGTCCTTGCTGATGCAGAATCCTCTAGATTGTACTTTTTGAGGAGTTCCTTGAGATACTTGGATTGACAAATAAATGTTCCATCTAACCCTTGATTTACTTGTAATCCAAGAAAGAACTTCAGCTCTCCCATCATGCTCATTTCAAACTTGCTGTGCATTAACTTAGTAAATCTCTTACAGAGATTATCATTAGTAGACCCAAATATTATATCATCCACATAGACTTGGACTAATATAGTATCCTTCTTATGTGTTTTAGAAAAGAGAGTTTTGTCTATGACACCTCTAATAAAGCTATTTTCTATAAGAAATTCAGAGAGAGTGTCATACCATTTTCTTGGAGACTGTTTTAGCCCATAGATAGCCTTGAAAAGAAAGAAGACAAAATCCAAATGATCTGGACCTTCAAAACCAGGAGGTTGCTCTACATATACCTCTTCATCCAGCTTTCCATTCAGAATGGCGCTCTTGACATCCATTTGATAAACTTTAAAGTTTGAAAATGCTGCGAATGCCAGAAATATCCTGATAGCCTCAAGTCTAGCCACTGGAGCATAGGTTTCATCATAATCAATGCCTTCAGCTTGAGAATACCCTTTAGCTACCAGTCTTGCCTTGTTTCTTGTAACCACACCATCTTCATCTAGTTTATTCCTGAATACCCACCTAGTACCAACAGCTTTCTTGTGTACAGGCCTAGGTACCAGTTTCCAGACTTGTTGACTTTCAAACTGATTGAGTTCATCTTGCATAGCAATCACCCAATCTGGATCAGTCAGTGCTTCTTTAATTTTCTTAGGTTCCATCTCAGAAAGAAATCCTGAGAACAGACACTCATTTTGAGTAGCACGTCTAGTTCTGACTCCAACATCTGGATCACCAATAATCAACTCAAAAGGGTGAGCTTTATTCCAGACAGTCTGTCTTGGAAGATTTGATCTTGATGATTCGCCTTGAAATTCATTGTGATGTTGTGTCCTACTAGATGATCCTTCAGCATCTCCCCCTGAGTTGTTGCCATGTTGACTTGAAGATTCTCCGTCAGTAGCAGTGGTATCTCCATTGTTGCCAAAGTTTCCATCACTATTACCTTGAGTATCATCAGGATTAACAGGTTCTTCACCAGCAACAACCTCAGGTTCTTGACCATGTTCTGATTCTGAATCTGACGTATCATCAAACTTCAGTTTCTCAGAAGGATCTTCAGTTTGGATACTAGGGAGTTTAGTGTCATCAAATGTAACATTGACACTTTCAGTTACTTTGTGTTGATCAATGATATACACTCTATATGATCTTCTTCCATATCCAACAAAAATACCCTCATATGCCTTTGCCTCGAACTTACCACGATGATCATCTCCATCCTTGAGCACGAAGCATCTGGCACCAAATACATGAAAGTATTTGATAGAAGGTTTCTGTTCATTCAAAATCTCATAAGGAGTTTTCATGAAGTCTTTGTTAATTAGAGTTTGATTCTGAGTATAACATGCAGTATTGACAGCTTCAGCCCAAAAGTACATTGGAAGACCTGATTCACTTAACATCGTTCTTGCAGCTTCAATCAATGTACGATTCTTCCTTTCTACCACTCCATTTTGCTGAGGGGTTCTAGGAGCTGAAAATTGTCTGGTAATCCCTTTGTCTATACAGAATCCATTGAGAAGTGCATTCTTGAATTCTGTCCCATTATCTGACCTTATTGCTCTAACAGGGACATTAGAATCTAACTCAATCATCTTGATATGATCAATCACAACTTGTGGTGTTTCATCCTTAGAGTGAAGAAATAAAACCCACGTATACTTGGAATAGTCATCAACTATCACAAGACAGTAACACTTCTTTGACATAGAAAGGATATTAACTGGACCAAATAAATCCATGTGCAATAATTGCAGAACACCAGTTATGGAAGATGTGTCAGTGCCTTTGTGACTTGCTTTCTTTGACTTTCCTTTCTGGCAAGCCTCACATAGTCCTTCTGGAGAGAATTCCAGCTGAGGCAGACCTCTTACCAATTCTCTTTTGACAAGAGAATTCATTGTTTTGAAATTGAGATGGGAAAGTCTCTTGTGCCATAGCCAACTCTCATCTGACGATGCCTTTGCATATAAACAATTGACTTCAAGATTGCTTCCAGAGTTCATGTCAGCTACGAACAGATTTCCTTTCCGGATTCCCATTAAGGAGGGTTTTTCACTTTTCTTGTGCAGAATCTGACACTTCAGCTTGTCGAATAAAACATTGTAGCCGTTGTCACAGAACTGACTAATGCTAAGCAGATTGTGTTCAAGTCCTTGCACAACATATACATTTTCAATGATAACATTTCCAGCTAGCAAACAGCCATATCCCTCCGTTAAACCTTTGTTGTTATCTCCAAAGGTAACCACTGGGCCAGCTTTCTTAACCACATTTGATAGCAGGGCTCTATCTCCGGTCATATGTCTTGACGATCCGCTGTCAAGAATCCACACTACCGGTACCTGTTTAATGCCCTGCAATACAAATGGATTAGACCTTCTTCGGAACCCAAGCTTGGCTGGGTCCGGCATACTTGTAAAATTGGCCTTTATCAGGCAAAACAACATTCTTAATTTCAATATTCTCAACGTTCTCAATGACTGAACATTTGACCTTGTGAACAGCCTTGACAAATTTCTGTTTAGGCTTAGGCACAAATGTCTCCTTTCTAGCTTTAGGAGGACTAGCAGTCTTAGACCTATCATGCTTTCTATTATTCACATGCTGACGAGGAGTAGTCTTATCATTAGAAACATGCTTACCATTAAAATAAGCAAACAACAGATTAAAAGCACAAGACATACAATCAGGAACACCACATGCTTTATGAGAAGGATTAACAATAGGCAACTTATGCATGGTAGACATGACATTTGTGTTATCCAACTCATGTGTGTCTGAGTTAGTCTCAGTTGCTTTCACAACCTTGACTGAAACTTTTGACACACTTGACTTGGAGACATCTTTCCCATTAGCATTATCTTCAGCACGGATTTCTTCTTGAATAATAAAAGAGGTCTCATCAAATGGTTCAGCAATTGATTCTTTATAGAGGGGTTCATCAACACCCTTAAGCACATGTGGTACTTCCCTGCCTTTAGCACATACATGAGGAGGGGAGTTTATGCCTAATTTTCCAATAGCAGCATTGTAATCATAACCTATTCCATGTGTTTGATTAACAGCTTGCTTATTATAAAACTCTTTGGACTTCGAACAAGAATTAAAGTAAGCTTTAACCTTAGCCTCAAGACCGGTGATCTTGTCTTTGAGAATAGTTTCGAGTTGTCTATAACAGTCAACTCTATTCTCTAGAAAAGATACTTGATCTTTTAGTTTATCTTGATTAATGTGCACCAGTCTTAATTCATTGACCTCTTTCTCAAGGTCTTTGATTTGTTGATTTAACAATTCATTATCACGACGAGCACAATCTAAGGAACCTCCTAGATGATAAACTAATTCAGCATCAGTAAATTTTACCTCTTTTCTTGACGATGAGGTGCTTGCATTACTAGCCATGAGAGCAAGATTCCCAACTTCTTCATCTTCACTGTCAGTATCATCCCAGCTTCTTCCCTTTGCCAGGTACGCCCTTTCAGATTTACTCTTTTGATTAGAATCGTAAGAGTTCTTCCTAGCTTGTTTTGGCTTCCTGCATTCTGTGGCAAAGTGTCCCAACTCATTACAGTTGAAGCATCGAATGGTGCTTCGATCAACCATCCATGTTTTATACCCACCACTGCTGGTGTTAGAGGATGAAGATCCACCTTTCTGGAATCTGTTGTAGTTGGACTTGTACTTGAACTTGGGATTCCTTTTGAATCTGACATTTGAGAATCTCTTGACAATCAGGGCCATTGACTCATCCTCCAATTGCTCCAGTTCTTCCAAGGAATAATAATCATCTCCTGATTGATTTGTAGTAGGAGAATCAAATTCTGCTACTATCACATTATCTTCAACCTTGGAAGACTATACCATTCTTTCTGACTATTGAGATTGTTGTTGATATTGTGGTTGTTGTTGTTGTTCATCAGCTACTAGAGCAGTAGACGTGCTGACCACTCTTCCTTTCCCGTAAACTTCCTTCTGCTGAATCTGCTCCAACTCATAAGTCTTTAACACACCATAGAGCCTTTCCAAAGAAATCTCACTCAGATCTCTTGTTTCTCTTATGGCAGTGATTCTATGTTCGAGATGAGTTGGCAGTGTTAAAAGGAACTTTTTGTTGACCTCCCTGATGGAATAGTATTTACCATTAATGTTCAGGTTGTTGATCAATGCATTGTACCTCTCAAACACTTCAGTGATTCCTTCTCCTGGATTGGATTTAAAGTATTCATACTCAGAGGTTAGGATTTCTAGTTTGTTCTCCCTAACTTCCTCTGTGCCTTCATTAATAATCTCAATAGTTTCCCAGATATGTTTGGAATCTTTACAATTCATCACATGTCTATTCATCAGGGGATTAAGGGAATCTACTAAGATTAATTGAAGGCTAGCATCCAGGGAAGCTTCTTCTATTTCAGCAGGAGAGAAGTCCTCAGGATCCTTCACATAAGTTCTCGCTTTGGTGATCACCACATCATTTTCTATTACCTCTGGTTCCATAACCATAGGAATTTTTGGACCCTTCTTCAATACTTGCAAATATTTGGGATTAGCAACCTGTAAAAATAGTAGCATCTTCTTCTTCCACATAACATAATTTTCTTTACCGAAAAGTGGAATTTTAACGGTTCCAACTTTTTGTGTAGTCATTATGAATTTTTTTGAGTGAATAAAAAATTCAAGAAGTGAAAGAAATACAAAAGTCTAGGATCTAGATTTGTACGTTAATCAGAAGGCTCTGATACCAATTGTTAGGTCCCAATTTGTTTGTAGAAGGGGGGGTTGAATGCAAACAATACCGTTTAGTCAAATAAAATGCGGAATAACAATTGTGAAACAAAATTCAAGTTAAATAAAACTTTTATTAAACTTGAAAGGTGTTACAACTACGGTATCGGTTACAAGGGATTAATCTCAAATCAATTATTACAAATCTAGAATAAATTCGACATGAACTTTTTCTATTTTTGTAATTAAAAGATCAAATGCTAAATGCGATTTGAGATTAAGTTCTAGGGATTTTAATCCGCTAGATTGATACACAAGAACAAGATAAGTATTTCTAGTTGATTGGATTTAACTTTACAATCTAGAAATTGATCTTGAAGTTGCAGAAGAGATGTAATATTTTTCTGCTCCTTTTTCTTTTTGTTCTTGAGTATGTTCTGTTTGATTGCTTTTTTTGTAAGTGTTTATGAATTGGATGCTTCTGCTTCTTTTAATCAACACAGCCGAGATTAATGAACTGGTATGACAATCCTTTGTCCAATAAGACTTTCGGTGTGACAATCTTTAGAGCTAGCAAGACAATTAAAATGAACTAGCAAGACTTTCGGTATGACAATCAATTGTCATACCGATTGTCATAGTAGTACAAATGAAATTGTCTTACTGAATTAATAAGTGATTTTAATCTAAATAATAATTCCATCAAGACAGTCAACTGAATTAGCATGACTTTCGGTATGACTATCAATTGTCATACCGATTGTCATACTAGTACAATTAGTTGTCTTTTTAGAATTAAAACAGATTTTAACCAATTAAAATTCTGTAAATCCTTAATATTAATTCTAAATTAATTAATCAATTTAATTCAATTAATCAATAAATTAATCCTTGCAGATATAATTTATTTTCTTAATTAAATTATATGACTTAATTAATTAATAGAGAATTAATACTAACCCTGAGCAGCATCCATTCTTCTGACAATCTTCTGAAAGTCACTGAGACTTATGAATCAATTCCGCCACTTCAATGCTGACACTCGATGTACTGTCTGGTTCATGAGTGACTAACTTTGGTGATGTTTCTTCATGTCTTGACTTTGATATTCTGATTGAATCCTTGTAATAAATGATACCTTGACGAGATCTCTGTCACTTGATTAAATCCACGATCTTGATTTATATCACTGAGGCATGATCAAATTCTTGAACTTCTTCCAGTGAATCTTCAAGTCTGCAGATGAACAATGTTTTTTTTATTCTTTGACAGATGTTACATTGTGAGATCTCTCTGATGATTAATCCACTATTTACTTATTACATTCTTATTTGAGTTGAGTTAAATACTCGAATAAACGAGTAGGCTATGACATATGCCTTTCACATATCATTCATGTTGTGAAAGTGAGGTGGCACATACATGGAAGTAGGCATGACAGATTTGCAATGAACAGACAAATGATTTACACTACCGCACTTGACACTGATTTTTCTAGGAGCATATTTATCAGGTGTATAGTTATTGTGTTTGTTAATCCCTACTTTTCCATTTCTATTATTTTTCTTTTTAGCCTCTGTTTTCACCTCAACCTTTTCAAGTCTGTCACTTAACTGTTTGACAGTCATGTGACCAACATTAGCATTTTTCCCTTTCTTAACTTGACTTGATTTTCCTGAAACAAAGTTCTTGGAAACAGATCCATACTTTTTATTTAGCTTAACAAGTTTGGCTTTACTGATAGGCTTGCTCACAGCCGACGGATGAGGATTTTCATCATTCGACGGATAACCCTTTTTGTTATCCGACGGATGATCCTCATCATTCGTCGAGTCTACATCTGTTAGCACTCCATCTACTAAATTTTGTTCTAGTTTCTCTTTGTTCTTTTTCCAGGCTGCATCACAGAAAGACTCAATTCCTTAAACTTTGGTGATTTGAGCATGGACATCCCTAGATGTTTTCCATGCCTTAATCACCTCCTGCTCACGCTCGAGCTGCTTCTTCAAAATTTCTTCTTTCTTCAAGGACTCAGTTAATTCCTCCTTGGCAATCTTACATTTAATTCTTAATTTTTCAAAATCAATGAACTGAAACTCTAACACCTTATTCCTCTCACTTAAAAATAAATTGTTTTCTTTGATTTTAGCATTTTCTTTAGTAAGAGACTTAAGTGTAACACACAATGATATATCTCTGTAGACATGTCATTTATGGCAACATTACACTCAACTTTAGATAAATGTGCAACGTTTGTAGTAATTACCTGATTACTTGAAGAACTTGTTTCTATCTCATCAGACTTGGCCATTAGGGCTAGATTAATATAGCTGACATCTTCATCTTCATCCAGACCATCTGCTGCCCAGTCATTTTCTTGTGTTATGAAAGCCCTTTCCTTTTGTTTGAGCAGTTCAAAGTATTTTTGCTTATAATCCACAGGCTCAAACTTTTTCTTGCTGGAATCTGACTTTCTACACTCACTGGCAAAATGCCCTGCCAAGCCACATTTGAAACATTGGAATTTTGATTTATCCACCATGTTTCTATTTGGCTTGGCTGCTTCAAAGTTCTTCTTGAGCTTGGCAAATCTTCTGGAAAGAAATGCTAGGTGTTCATTAATTTCCTCCATGTCATCTTGGCTCAAAGAATCTTCATTTTCAGCTGCAAGCCCCTTGCCCTTGCTTTCACAGACCCTTGAAGTTGACTCAACAACTTCCATCTTCACTTCCTTCTCTTTTTCCAATTCAGCAACTAGTGCGATGGATCCTCATTTCTTCTTTCCTCTCTCCATCCTCTCATCTTGCTCTATTTCAAGCTTATATGTTTTCAGGATACCATACAGTCTCTCCAAAGTAAACTCCTTATAATCTTGTGAGTTTCTCAATGAGACTGTCATTGGTTTCCATTCATATGGAAGATATCTAAGGAATTTCAGATTGGAGTCTTTTGTCTGATAGACCCTTCCATGCAACTTTAGAACATTTAGTAGTTTTTGAAACCTACTAAAAATGTTAGTGAGAGTCTCACTTTCTTCACTATGAAAATGCTCATATTGCTGAATCAGTAGCTGCATCTTGTTTTCTCTAACTTGCTTAGTGCCATCACAGATGATTTGTATTGTATCCCAAACATCTTTGGCAGTTTTGCAGTTGATAATGTTGTCAAACATATCACCATCAACTCCATTAAACAGGATATTCATGGCCTTTTTATGCTTCCCGACTTGTTCAATGTTAGGATCAGACCATTCATGCCTTGGCTTGGGGACAGATGGCTCATTTCCAGTTACAGCTCTCATTGGAACATGAGGGCCTCTTTCTATGCAGTCAACATAGGCCTCATCTTGACAAAGCAAATGAAGATGCATCTTTACCTTCCAATGATGGTAATTATCTTTATCTAGAAAAGGAATCTTGACTCCAACATCCTTCTTGTTCATCTTGCTGTGTTGTTTTGGTCTTTAAACTCTTTGTAAGTTAAGAGCTTGCTCTGATACCAATTGTTAGTCCCCTAACAATATGACAAGAATTACAGAAGGGGGGTTGAATGGAATTCTTGAAACTTTTTCTTGAAATAAAAATGTTCTAACTCAAATATATATATAAGTGTGAATTGATTAGCACAAAGCGGAATAGTTACTTAAATGAATCAAAACACAAGTAATTAAAAACAAGAGTCTTTGAAAACTTTCTGGTGGATATGAATGATTCCACCAGAGATATATAATATATATCGAGAGAACTTTGTGTGCAAAGAGCTCACAGATGCTTACAAATATTAAACAACTAAGAATACAGAGAATTGCTAAGAATTCTACTTAAAAATGTTTCTCTACTTTTTCTCAGATACGATTCTATTTGCTGCTTCTTGGTTTATATATCACCAAGGTTACAAAGTAATAAAACAGGATAATAAAACAAAAACTATCAAGTCTAATACAATGCTACTTCATTACCCTTTTCCAGCATCTTTGAATATCTTCATAATAGCATGGAAATGGCAATGCTTCTTTGTTCTTGAAAACCCAGTTGAATAGGCTACCACATCTCATTTGCATCCACTCGACGCATGTGACTGTGTTGTCACTATCAATAGATATTTGAATTCTTTATCCGTCGGGTTCATGATCATCCATCGAGTTATTGATCATCCGTCGGGTTGTTGATCATCCGTCGAATTAATTGTTGTTTATCCGTCGGGTAGCAATCAAGCACTTGACTTCATTTCACTTATGCAGAATTACAAGACATCATCTATGTACAATTAATCAACCTATTCTGCATATCTAACTAAAGTCAACATGACTTAAGTACTACTCCAGATTCTAAACAATGTGTATGCAGAAATGTGTTACAGACTTATTGTTACATAAGCTACTCACTCGATGGATAATATGTCATCATCCATCGGGACTATATTGAGTCATCTGTCGGGACTATAAACCTTATCCTTCGAGTGCTACATATTTTCACTAAGTAAAATCTACCAAGGTATTTTGTTCATGAAATCATCAATTACTCAACATATACACAACACTTTGCATAATCAAAATGAGACTGGTTTAGGAGTGCATACCCAATTTGTTGTGTCAGAATAGGAATGGCATCAAAATTTGAGCACCTGTTGGAAAACGTCTTCGTGATGCAATCGAAGAAGAAGCTCCATTCCCTTCGAATATGTGGGCTTTTGAGTTAACCCATCTTAGCCAAACTCTTTTCAGTCCTGGGATTAGCCATCATTTGCTGTAGCAGGGGCCTTCAACAGCAGGACTAAACTCGCATTTTTCAGGTAGATGTAACGCTTTTCGAACTGCCGATGGAGTAACAACATACTCAACCTCCCCTGCTATAAACACAATGCTTGGTGACCCAGCTTTACCACCATCATCATACAAACCAGTTCGCCAAAACGTCAGAAATTGAGTTCCAGAAAAAGTTGTTGGCTGCGTCAAAGCGAACCCAATTTCACTATGAGATAAGAAATCCTGAATAAAATGAAGTTCCGAAGGAGCTTCACTCTTAGTGAGAATGGCAACATAGTTGTTTGGTACAAACTTAGCTCCATTGACGATTAAATCCTTGGGTGCTATTGAAAAAGAAGTGAGAAATAAGAGTGCCTGAAAGGTGTTTGATAAAATATCTATATAGAAAACCGTCAGAGAATATGGAGAGAATAAGAGAAAAGAGAGAGAGGATAGAAAGAAATGTAAGTTAAAGATTTTAAAATCTTTTATCTCTTTTACTTATACACTCCACTTGACAGCAGTTATTACGAAGTTGAACAGTTTTTATACCTATCAGCCATGCAGTGATTAAGACAATAGTTAATGGGCACGGGAAATAAGTAATGATTACTATGCACATGCAGTTTTTAAAAAAAAACTGTTCCCACTAAACAAGTAATTATGACTGTCTTTATCTCACTTAAACCAATATTCTGATAAAATAGAACCGTTCAAGTATTGACCAAAAATAAATCAAGTAAATAAATACTGCCACGTAAGCATCAGAACTTGATTATTATCAGAATTTAAAGGTCATCAGAATATGGCTTCTATACTCAAAAAGTGAATGTTTATTTCTTTAATTCTTCACACAAATACTGATATGGTTTCCTCATAACTTAATCATCAGATAACAATCATCACTTAGAAAAATTTCAATTAAAGCACAGAATACACAAAGATAGTAATATCTGTAAATACTGATTATAAAATATGATGTATCAGAACATAAACTAAACAGATTTAGAGAAAGAAACTGAAACCATTCCAAATTCATTTACCAATCTAGTAAAAGTAGATTCACACAGTGGTTTTGTGAAGATATCTGCTAGTTGTTGATCTGTTGGAACAAAATGCAATTCCACAGTACCTTCCATCACATGTTCCCTTATGAAGTGGTACCTAATGTTGATGTGCTTTGTCATTGAGTGCTGCACTGGATTACCTGTCATAGCAATAGCACTTTGACTCTGCAGTTGATGTGGAAATTGACTTTTGTTTCTTGCTAAACCAAGAAACTAATCTGCCTCCAAGAAATTGGCAGCTTCCACTTGTGATTTTCCTGTCAATTTTGCACCCTGCAAAATCTGCATCTGAGTAACCAATTAGCTTAAAGTCTGATTCCCTAGGATACCATAATCCTAGATCAGTTGTACCCTTAAGATACTTGAAAATTCTTTTCACAGCTGTTAAGTGAGGTTCTCTTGGATCTGCTTGAAATCTTGCACAAAGACAGGTAGCATACATGATATCAGGTCTACTTGCAGTTAGATAGAGTAGTATGCCAATCATACCTCTGTAATCAGTAATAATTACTGATGTACCGGTATCCTTATCCAATTTTGTTGTAGTGGCCATAGGAGTGGATGCACTTGAACAGTCTTACATTCCAAATTTCTTCAACAAATTTCTGGTGTACTTAGATTGGCAAATAAAAGTTCCTTCTTCATTCTGTTTGACTTGAAGGCCCAGAAAATACCTAAGTTCTCCCATCATACTCATTTGATATCTTGACTACATTAGCTTGGCAAACTTCTTACAAAGTTTGTCATTTGTAGAACCAAAAATGATATCATCAACATATATCTGCACCAAAAGTAAGTCCTTTCCATGGTTGAGATAGAATAAAGTTTTTCAATAGTCCCTCTGTTAAATCTACTTTCCAGAAGTAACTGAGCTAATGTCTCATACCATGCTCTTGGAGCTTGCTTAAGGCCATAAAGTGTTTTATCAAGTCTGTAGACATGATTAGGAAATTTTGAATCTACAAAACCTGGAGGTTGTTCAACATATACTTCTTCTTCCAATTCTCCATTAAGAAAAGCACTTTTTACATCCATTTGAAAGACTTTAAACTTTTTGTGAGCAGTATAAGCCAAAAATATCCTCATGGCTTCCAATCTGGCAACTGGTGCAAATGTTTCATCATAATCAATTCCCTCTTGTTGAGAATATCCTTTTGCAACCAGCCTTGCTTTATTTCTTGTAATTATGCCATCACTATCAGTTTTATTTCTGAACACCCACTTTGTACCAAAAACAGATCTATTCTTTGGTCTTGGCACTAGGGTCCAGACTTTATTTCTTTCAAATTCATTCAACTCTTCCTACATTGTTTGCACCCAATCAGCATCTTGAAGAGCTTCTTCCACTTTCTTTGGTTCAATCTGAGAAAGAAAAGAATGATAAAGACATTCATTTGATGTTGTTGTTCTAGTTCTAACACCTGCTACAGGATCTCCAATAATCAAGTCAGGTGTATGTGCTTTAGTCCACTTCCTTGGAGATGGAAGGTGATCTCTAGAACTTGATGCTCCCCCATGGTCCATGTTGTCTCCATCAATATTTTCTAATGCTCCCCCTGAAATTATGCTCTCTAAGTTGGATCCTTCAGAATTTGAGTTTCCAGAATTATCAGAACTTAGCCCATCAAAACTTGATGAATCAAAACTTGAAGAGCCTGTTCTAGGTTCTGATGCTTCTTGAGATGTGGTTGGATCTTCAATATGCTCCCCCTGCACAGGTGCATTTTCCTTTGACGTAGTCACCACAGTTTCAATAACATCAGAGTTTAACCCATCAGAGTTTGCAGTATCAGGATTTAGACTATCAGAATCTACAGAATCAGAATTTAAATCTTCATTCTTAAATCTCAGCTGTTCATGATCATTGAAATCTTCAAGTCCAATATTTTTCTTATCATCAAAAGAGACATTGATAGATTCCATGACATCCCTTGTTCTTAAATTGTAGACTCTAAAGGCTTTTATGGAAAGTGGATATCCAACAAAAATTCCTTCATCAGCTTTTAGATCAAATTTGGATAGCTGTTCAGGATGAGTCTTAAGAACAAAGCATTTACATCCAAATACATGAAAATACTTCAGATTTGGCTTCTTTTTCTAGTGTTGCACTTTGAGTAAAACAAGCAGTATGTACAGCTTCAGCCCAAAAGTAGGTTGGTAACTTTGCTTCATCAAGCATAGTTCGTGCAGCTTCAATAAGAGTTCTATTCTTTCTTTCAACAACTCCATTTTGCTGTGGAGTTCCAGGAGCAGAGAATTCTTGCTTTATTCCATGGTCTTTGCAGAACTCTTCCATGATCAAATTCTTGAACTCAGTGCCATTATTACTTCTTATGATTTTCACAGAGTCTTTGACCAATTTATCCAGTTTTTTGACATGATCAATCAAGATAGATGCAGTTTCACTTTTTGTGTGCAAGAAATACACCCATGTGTATCTGGTAAACTCATCTACTATGACCATTGCATATTTCTTCTTTGCAATAGACATGACATTCACTGGACCAAATAGATCAACATGTAATAGGTGATAACGCTCAAGAATTGAAGATTCAGTCTTGCTCTTGAATGAAGATTTTCTTTATTTTGCCTTTGACATGAATCACAGAGGCCATCAGGAGCAAATACTGATTTTGGCAGTCCTCTCACAAGATCTTTCTTGACTAGTTCATTTATATTGTTAAAATTTAAATAAGAGAGTTTCTTGTGCCAATCCCAGCTTTCTTTAATTGATGCTCTGCTTAACAGACAGATTGCAGAACCATCAAAACATATTGAAAGCGTGGCTTCATAAATGTTAACATGCCTGTATCCCTTCAGAACAACATTACATGTAGATTTGCTTACAACTTCACAGTGTTCTTTAAAGAAATCCACATGATAACCTCTGTCATAGATTTAACTAACACTCAGCAAATTGTGTTTAAGTCCTGAGACTAGAGCTACTTTTTCAATGATAACATTTCCAGGATTGATATAGCCATATCCCAGAGTTTTTCCCATGTTGCCATCTCCATAAGAAACTCCTGGGCCAGCTTTCTCCACAAAGTCTGATAGCAAGGCTTTATTTCCAGTCATATGTCTAGAACATCCACTGTCCAGAACTAGGATGTTCTTCTTGTTGCCCTGCAATAATAAACACCACTAATGATTAGTTTTAAGGACCCAGACTTGCTTGGATCCTTTGGCCTTATTAAGTTTGTTAGCATTTGCAGCGGATTTAATTTCAGAGTTTATGCTAACATTCTGTTTATCAGAATTTACAATCTCAGACTTTGAATCAGAACTTACACTAGAATGAATAATGCTAACTTTCTTAAAAGAAGGTTTTATTTGATAATAATCATAGTACAAACTATGATATTCCTTACAAGTATAAATGGAATGCCATAAACTACCACAATAAAAACAAGGATTTTGTGGCTTAAACCTAACAGAGTGACTCTTAACTCCTGAATTAATAGGCAAAGAGTTTATATCCTTATTCTTCCTGTAAAAAGAAGCAAGATGGTTAGAGTTTCCACAGTTATAGCATTTCTTTTTAGGAGCATTAGGAACAGGCTTGTAATTATTGCTTTTATTCACACCTTCCTTTCCATTCCTATTTTTCCTAGGTGGCTTTACCTTGTTTACATTCTTAATTTCTTTCAGCTTATGTGTAAGCTGCTTATTTGTCATTAAGCCTATGTTGACTTCAGTTGGCTTATCTTGTTTTGATTTGTCAGAAGTTGACTCTGCCTTAACTTCTGTCTCAGTATCTTTCATCTTTTCAGAATCAGACTTTACAGTTTTAGCTACAAACTTAACAAGATTTACCTTTGGCTTAACAGTTTGTTTAACAACAATTGGCTTAATTTGTTCAGTTCCTATTTCACTTTTATCATCTCTATAACCTAATCCCTCTTTTCAGTTTCCACTACTTAGCAAATTCTGAGTTGTTCTGCCAGAGTTAGTCCAAGTCCTGATAATCTCTCTTTCCTTTTCTAACTTAGTTTTTAGAGATTGATCAATTTTAACACTTCATCTCTAACATAAAAAGCATCATCTCTTTCTTTCTGAGTTTGATGGAACATAACTAACTCCTTTTCTAAATAGTCATTCCTTTTCTTAAAAGCCAGATTTTCAGAAGTTAACCTATCACATGTTAAATTCTGATCTCTATAGCTAATGAATATGGTTTTATGATAAGATCTCAACTCATTAATATTATCAGTATGAAAAGCATAAGTTGTTTGAGGTACCTTTAACTCAGCAACATCAGAACTGCTATCAGCATTTGCCATCAAGGCATAGTTCACCTCATATTCAGAATATGAAGTGTCTGTCCTGCTTTTCTTCTTTGTGACAAGTGCCTTGCCTTTGTCACCTTTTCCTTTCTTTCAATCAGGACATATGTGGCCTTTCTCACCACAATTGTAGCATTTAACATTTGAGTAATCTCCTCTGTCAGACTTTCCTGCTTTGCCTTCAGATTTTCTGAATCCCTTCTTATCAGAACTTCCACTTTTCCTGGAAAATTTCTTTCCCCTTCTGTATTTCCTGTAGGCTATCTTTGTGATACCCTTCACCATAAGAGCACACAATTTCATCATCTCTTCATCAGCATCCATCTCAGATAGACTTTCAGTTTCTGAATCCTCATCATTATCAGAACTTGATGACTCAGTATCAGACTTTATGATGAGAGCCTTTCTTTTGCCTTTCTTTGAGACAGCCACTTTGGGGGATTCCTCACCAGCCTTAAGAGCAATTGTCCTTGACTTTCTCCCATGTCTCTTGCTTCTTTGATCCATCTCAAGTTCATGAGTTTTGAGCATACCATAAATTTCATCAAGAGTAGTTTCATCAAGAGCATAGTTGTCTCTTATAGTAGTTGGCTTCAAATCCCAACTTTCAGGAAGAGCTAAAAGAAATTTAAGATTAGAGTCTTCAAGATCATATTCCTTATCCACCAGTGACAGATCATTCAAGAGTTTGACAAATCTGTCATATAAACTAGTTAATGACTCATCAGGTTTTGAGTCAAAGTGCTCATACTCTTGAGTGAGTATAGTCCTCATGTTCTTCTTAATTGCATCAGTTCCCTGACATCTTGTCTCCAAGGCATCCCATATCTCATTTGCAGTCTTGCAGTTGATTACCCTATTTGACATGACATTATCAATGGCACTATGCAGCAAATGCCTTACCTTTGCATCCTTGGCAATAGATGAGATATCTTCAGCTGTATACTCACTTTTCTCCTTTGGTATGATCTTTGATGGTTGATCTGCAACTACAAAAGAGAGCTTGGTTGGCTTATGTGGTCCTTTTTTAATTATGTTAAGGTATTCTGGATCTGTAGCTTCCAGAAACATAGCCATCCTCACTTTCCATATGGGATACTCAGAGGGTCTAAGCATGGGAACCCTAATAGTCTCATATCGACTGTGGATTTGAGTCTTTGGAGTTTCTTCAGTTTTAGTGGGCTTGGTTGGAGTTTGTTCTTCTTCAGACATGATTGTTTTGGATCTTTACTGTATATGTGTTAATATATATAGGCTCTGATACCAATTGTTAGGTCACACACACTGTAGATGGGGGTTGAATACAGTGTATAACATAATCAAATCGAATTAAGAACACAAGTATGTAACAAAGAATAATTTTATTAATAAAACAGTGTTGCAATGGAACTGTTCTCTCTCAGTGATGAATAATATCACTAAGAGCTGCTAGGGTTACAATGAATAATATTCTCGATAATGATAACACTTATAGTGTAAACCCTATGTCTGTGTTTATATACCACACAGTTACAAGATAATCTCTAATTGATATCGAATATGATTCTGTATCCTAAAATATATCAATTAGTTATCTTTTCCTCCAAGTCTTCTGTTCTTCATAGATTTCTTCTCCATGCATATCTCTTCTTGTTTTAGTCTTGATGTTCTTTCCTTTCAATCAGCCGCCTTCCTTATCTGAAAGTCTTCTTAAGTCCTAATATTATCTTCTGATGAATATCTTCTGATATCTTAAGTTCTGACTTCAGTATAAGTACTGATTTCCAGTTAAGTCCTGATTTATCCTGTTAGTCAAGATCTGAAAAACTAAAAACAAATCATCATTAGACATGACATCACAAATATATCTAACACTTAATTACAAGGAATAAAGCAAGACTGGTTGCTAAAGGCTATTCTCAACAGGAGGGTATTGATTATGATGAAACATTTGCACCGGTTGCTAGATTAAAAGCCATAAGGATCTTTTTGTCTTATGCTGCTCACAAGAAGTTTAAAGTCTTTCAAATGGATGTGAAAAGTGCTTTTCTCAATGGAGAATTGGAAGAAGAGGTATGTGTTGAACAACCTCCAGGCTTTGTAGATCCTAAATTTCCCAATCATGTCTACAGGCTTGACAAAGCACTTTATGGCCTTAAGCAAGCTCCAAGAGCATGGTATGAGACATTAGCTCAATTCCTCCTGGAAAGTGGATTTCACAGAGGCACAATTGACAAGACTTTATTCTACCTCAACCATGGAATGGACTTACTTTTGGTACAGATATATGTTGATGATATCATATTTGGATCTACTAATTCCAAACTGTGTGAGAAGTTTGGAAAGCTAATGTAGTCAAGATAATAAATGAGTATGATGGGAGAACTCAGCTATTTTCTGGGCCTTCAAGTCAAGCAAACTGAAGAAGGCACTTTTATCTGTCAATCCAAGTACACCAGAAATTTACTGAAGAAATTTGGAATGCAAGATTGTTCAACTGCATCCACTCCATGGCCACTGCAACCAAGTTAGATAAGGATACTGGTAAATCAGTAGATATCACAAACTACAGAGGTATGATTGCCTCCTTACTGTATCTAACTGCAAGTAGACCTGATATCATGTATGTTACCTGTCCTTGTGCAAGATTTCAGGCTGATCCAAAACAACCTCACTTAATAGCTGTGAAAAGAATTTTAAATACCTTAAGGGTATAACTGATCTAGGATTATGGTATCCTAGGGAAACATATTTTAAGCTAATTGTTTACTCAGAGGCAGATTTTGCAGGATGCAAAATAGACAGGAAAAGCACTAGTGGAAGCTGCCAATTTCTTGGAGGCAGATTGATTTCTTGGTTTAGCAAGAAACAAAAGTCAATTTCCACATCAACTGCAGAAGCAGAATATATTGCTGCATGAAGCTGTTGTGCACAGATTCTTTGGATGAAGAATCAGTTACTGGATTATGTGTTAAAATTTTCTAAAATCCCTATTTACTGTGATAATCAAAGTGTTATTGCTATGACATGTAATCCAGTTCAACACTCAATGACAAAGCACATCAGCATTAGGTACCATTTCATAAGGTAACATGTGGATGAATGTACAGTGGAATTGCATTTTGTTCCAACAGATCAACAAATAGCAGATATCTTCACAAAACCATTATGTGAAGCTACTTTTATAAGATTGGTAAATGAACTTGGAATGGTTTTAGGTTCTTTCTCTAAATCTGCTTAGTTTTTGTTCTCATGCATCAGACTTCATGATCATTGTTTACAGATTGTATTATCAATATGTAATATGTGCTTAATTTGAAAATTCATTAAATGCTAATTATTATCTGATGTGGATTTATATACTCTGATAAGTGTTTTGAATGTTCTGTGTCTATTCAATCCAATGAGGATAACTGTGCTAAATGCTGACCTAGTAGTCTTTAACATACTAGAAATCCCATGTTTGAATTAGTTGTTTATGTGGAAACTCATTAACACAAGCAGATTCTGATATTGAGCTTAGTCAAGTTTACTTTGTGTATCTTATTACTAAGTCACAAACTAGATTCTTGTTTCTTATCTGTCAAATTCTGATGTCAGTAAATCTTAAGAATGAACTAAGTGCTGATAAGCCTCACTTATCAAAAGAAAAAAAAAGAAAAGAAAAGAATAAAGTCAGGTACTCCTTTGAGTTCTAGAGTAAAAATGTGGAAGGGAAGACCCAAGTGCATTGCTGGTATTAAGTAATATGCATTAGAAAAGCAAAAAAAATTCTTGGTGACTTTTCACACTCTATGATTACTGGAGAAATACTCTGATTACAGCATAAATTCTGATAAGCAGTCGTGACTCACTTACACTAAGAAGCCACTGTAAAAAGGAATTTCAAAAGATGCATAAAATGAGCACAAACAGTTGAGGTGGACTCTTGCATAAATTTGTTCTATAGTAGACATCATGACTGATGACAGATTTTAAACATTTTTCTTAGTTATGCCTTATTTCTAAGATGTACTGAAGTTTATTAGACTTTAATCTTTATCTGATATTTTGCTGAATGCACACACACTTTCACTCCATATGAATGATGAAAATTACTGTGGTGATTAAGTTGTTGTTGACAAATAATTAAGTGTCATTTACATAAATTCTGAGGACAAGTTCTGATGACTAAACTCTGAAGAAAGCAAGCCGGTATTTGTATGAAGAATCACAGAAATAGATATTCACTTTTTGAGTACAGAAGCCATGTTCTGATGACTGTTAAAATCTGATATAAGTTAAGTTCTGATATTAAATCCTGATGGAATCCTTGATGCTTACGTGGCATTTTTCTTTACTTGACTTATTTGTGATAATATTTGGAACAGTCATAGTTAAATCAGAATAAATTTCGGTGAGATAAAAATAGTCATAATCATTATGGGTTAGTGGTTAACTTGTATGTCCTGAAAAACTGCATGGGCACGGTAATTTTTGCTTATTTTACGTGCCCATTAACTCCTGCTCTAACCGTTTATTGACTGTTCACACGGTGCCAGGTGTAAAGTGTATCCCATGCTTCAAAAATATAACTGTTGAGTGGAGAGAGTATATATATGGGAGTTAAAAGATTTTCTAATCTTTTACTTACTTTTCTATTCTTAATCTCTTTTACTTTCTCTCTCTCTCTCTCTCTAATATTCTCTGAAGCGTTTTCTTTCTGGACTTTTAACAAAAACTTTGCAAACACTCTCTTTCTTATTTAATTTCTTACAGAGATGGCACCAAAAGACATAATTTTAAATGGAGCTAAGTTTGTTCCTAACAACTACTCCGCCATTCTTAACAAGGCTGATGCTCCATCGGAACTTCACTTCATTCAGGATTTTCTCGCTAATTCTGATATTGGGTACCCTCTGACCCAACCTGATGCAGTCTCTGGAACTCAAATGCTGGAGTTCTGGAGAAGTGGAGTATATGATGATGGTGGTGCTCAAGGGACCCCAAATATAATCTTTACAACAGGGGAGGATGAGCATGTCGTAACTTTGGCTACAGTACGCCAAGCACTGCAGTTGCCTGAAAATAAAGCCTATACAACTGTTGATGAGCCTATTCTTCAAAATATGATGGCCAGTCTGGGGTATGAAAAGACATTGGCAAAGCTGGGTCAATTGAAGAGACCTTACATAAGGAGGGAATGGAGTTTCTTCTTTGACTGCATCACCAAGGCTTTTGCAAACAAATGTTCTAACTTCGATGCAATCCCCATATTCAGTCAACAAATCGGGTATGCTCTCATTAATCAATCTAATTTCGATTATGCAAGTGCTGTCTTAGGTTTCATTGGGGATAGGATGACAGAAGACAGAATACTGTTTATTTTGCTAGATTCTGTCAGCTTATTTATAGTTTTTGTTTTGATAATAAGCCCCAATCAGCTAGTGAATTAATTCCATCATTCAGACTAGCTAAAAGAGCTTTTAATGACTTATTATCTAGTAATAATAAGAGGGCTGTATTAAGACCCCTCCGAGTTCCTTTATCTGTCAAACAAGCCTTAATAACCTATGATCCAGTTAAATACACCGCACTATATCCTGATGTCCAACCATCAGAACCTCAACCATCAGTACCTTCCACCTCTACACAAACACCTCAGACTTCTCAACCATCAGCACAAATAACCAGACCCTCATCTTCCAAGCCTTCTAAGAGGAGAAAGTCTGTTCCTAATCCTCCACAAAAGAGAAGGAAGATGATTCTCATAGATGAGTATGAGAGTGAAGTGGAAACAATTGAAGCACAAGTTCATGCATCTGAACTTGTGATAATTGAAGCTGAGAATGTTACTTCTCAGTAAGAGAAAGCAGCTCAAAGTTCTGATACTTTGAAAAGGAAATCTGTAAATTCTGATGCTGCTGAAGTAACTCCTTCATTGGAAATAAGATTGAAGAAAATGAAGGCTAGGAGGTACATGACTAAGGTTATATCAGAAGATACTGAAGAAGATGAGGAAAAGGATCAGGAATCTCTGATCTCACAAGAACCAATTATCATTGAAGCCCTTCCAGCTCAAGCCAAAGACACTGTTAATGACACAGTTGTTACCCCTCCTGTCTCTCCTATTAAAGCTACAGATGATGCTAAAGAACAAACTGACAATTATGAAATAGATATTCATAATTTGAATATACCTGAAGTTCTTTATCTGGAAGCTCCATCTACATCAAAGACACCAGCTCTGGAAATTCTGCTGATCAGAATTTAGATGATGTTATTCCTGAATCTCCAGTTGCTTCACACAATGTTGAGCTATCAGAACAAAATGAGTCTTCCTCAAGTTCTGATGACAGTGTTTCTGTTGAGACTCCAGTACCTAGTCTGGGCAAGGAAGAATTGGTGAAGAAATTTGTTGAAAAGGAAGCACCTATTCCTTGGGAGGATACTCACAGAGGTATTGAGTGGACCAAGAAGTGGAATGAATCAGATTTTATTTCATGTTCTAAAGTTCTGACAGAGCATATTGCAAAAGCTGATGAGTTGCTCACAAATGCTGATTTCAAGACACAACTCAACATCACAGCTCTGTCTACAAAATATCTTCAAGGTCCACATACTTCTACTCATGAAAAGGTTGATACACTCAGAGAAAAAGCTGATAAGCTAGATCTACAGATCAAGCTTGACAAGAACATGTATATCAGACCTATTTCCGAAAAAGTTGAAGCCATTGAGAAAACTTAAGAGAAGCAACAGGCCCAAATTGCTGAGGTTCTGGCTAATCAAGCTTCTCAAAAAGCTCAATTGGATGAAATCCAATCTTCAGCTGAACTTCTTCTTTCTCTCTTACTTCCTGATGATGCCAAAAAGGGGGAGAAGGTAGTTAAGTCCAAATGCTCACCTACTCCAGAACTGAAGAAAAAGGATGATAAAGGTGATGACCAGGGAAACTCTGAAAAGAGCAGAGGTCAAAGAAAAGTTCAAGGAAAATCTTATATTCATAACAAGTCAAGTTCTGATGTTGTGAATGTTCAAAGACTGAAGTCAAGTGGTGATAAGCAAAGTCTGATGTCAAGTTCTGATATTCTGATTCAGTCAGGATCTGAAGACTCTCAGAAGTTTTTGCATACTCTGATGTTAAAGGGGAAGCAGACTACTGTTTATTACAAAGATCCTAAAATCCAGACACTTGATGAAGAGATAGCAAGAAGATTATTTCTGAAACACAATACAGGAATGGATTTAGAAACTCTCAAGGAGGAAGAAGCTAGATTTGCTGCTGAAAAGACAAATCCTCAGTCTAAAGCTTCTAATGCAAAGAAACCTCCAAGGCCTAAGGAAAAAGGCATTGTGATCAAGGAAAAGTTAAATTCTGAAACTTCAAAGTTTAAGACTAGATCACAGACTGGGAGTGATCCCAAAGACAAAGGGAAAGGAAAAGTTGATGAACCAACCAAGTCACTGGACTTGAAAACTTCTCAAGATCTGATGAAACTAGTGTGTAAAATGGTTTAAGTAACTGATGATAATCTTGTTGAAGATGAAATTGTTCAAATTCTGAAAAGAAGAAAGATAAATCAAGATTCTAAAATAACCTCAGAATAAAGGACATGAAGGTACAGAAGAAATAACAAATTCTGATCAAGCTATCAAGACATCAACTACTGAAAATGCTCAAGTTGATTTGGATAAAATAACAATTGCTGATAAGAAGAAGCTATTGTGGAAGAAAGCTACTCCAGCTGACAAACCATATGAACAAATCAAACAAAGGCACCTTGACAAGGTGTTGTCTACTCAAATTGTGATAGATGCTCATGACAAAGAGAATCTAAAAGAGAAATTGATCTTATTTCTCAATGATGGAAGGACTTATAGATTAGCTGATACCGATGTACTAAAGAAGTCTATCAGAGAACTTCAACATATTCATTATCTGCTGGAAGTAAAATGTGATTTTACAAGAAGATGGTTAGAATACATTTTGAAGGCTATAAGAGATCTATTCAGAATCTCTGGTACAAAGACTTCTCATCACAGTCCAATAATTACTAAAGGTGATGGAAGAGAAATTCCTATGCTGAAAAATTCTGCTAAGGTGGAAGTTATTTTGAAAGGAAGATGCTTATATTTTAATGAAAACTCTTCACATCCTAAGGTTATCAGACTTGGTGATTGACTTGAAAGAACATATATTCAAGCTCTCAGAACAGCCATTTATCAAATTGGTGATAGTAAAGATGAAGAACTGATGTAGGTCAAAGCACAGTTAGCTGAAGTTCTGAAGAAAGCTGAAGATAATCTGATAAATGATTTTGTTGAAAATCATTATGGATTCAGATTGATTCAATGATGTTGGTAAAGCTGGATGTTTTGTAAGTTGTAGTTAATAGTCTTATTAAACTCTTACTGCATTTGAACTTAAATGATTTTGACATCATCAAATCTATTAACTTGTACATTCTTGCATAATTTACAAGTTGGGGGAGATTGTTGGATATATTTGAGATGTCATGTCTAATATGTTTCATGTTTAATTTTCAGATCTTAACTAACAGGAAATATCAGTTCTTACTGGAATCAGGACTTACTGGAAGTCAGGACTTAAGGATATCAGGACTTAGATTATCAGAAGATAATATCAGAAGATGAATATCAGAACTTAAGTACTGGAGGACTAATAGTTAAGGAAGGAAGCTGATTTACAGGAAAGAAGATCGAGACTAATACAAAAGGAAGATATGCATGGAAATAGTTAGAGAACTAAAAGAATTATATAAGATATCTGATTGATATATTTTAGGAGACAGAATTATATTCCATATCAATTAGAAGTTATTTTGTAACCGTGTGTCTATATAAACACAGACATAGGTTTACTCTATAAGAGTTACGATCATCGAGAAGATCATACATTGTAACCTAGCAGCTCTCGTGATATTTGTTCATCACTGAGAGAGAATAGTTCCATTGTAACAGAGTTTATTATATCGAATACATCCATTTTCTGTTACTTGTGTTTTAAATCGATTTGATTGTATTCTACACTGTATTCAACCCCCTTCTAAAGTGTTGTGTGACCTAACAGTATATATATGGGAGTTAAAAGATTTTCTAATCTTTTATTTACTTTTCTATTCTTAATCTCTCTTATTCTCTCTCTCTCTCTCTAATATTCTCTGAAGCGTTTTCTTACAGGACTTTTATCAAACACCTTGCAGACACTCTCTCTTTCTCACTTAATTTCTTATAAAGATGGAACAAAAAGACTTGATTTTCAGTGGAGCTAAGTTTGTCCCCAACAACTATGCGTCTATTCTTAGCTAGGCTGAAGCTCCATCAGAACTTCACTTTATTCAGGATTTTCTTGCTAATTCTGATATTGGGTATGCTTTAACCCAACCAGAAGCAATCTTTGGAACCCAAGTGCTGGAGTTCTGGAGAAGTGGAGTATATGATGATGGTAGTGCTCAAGGGTCCCCAAGTATAATCTTTACATCAAGGGAGGATGTGCATGTCGTAACTTTGGCTACAATACGCTAAGCACTGCAGTTGCCTGAGAATAGAGCCCATACAACTGTTGAGGAGCCATTTCTTCAAAATCTAATGGCCAGTCTGGGGTATGAAAAGATATTGGCAAAGCTGGGATAGTTGAAGAGATCCAACATTAGGAGGGAATGGAGTTTCTTCTTCGACTGCATTACAAAGGCTTTTGCAAACAAATGTTCCAATTTCGATGCAATCCCTATATTCAGTCAACAAATCGGGTATGCACTCATTAATCAAACTGATTTTGATTATGCTAGTGTTGTTTTAGGCTTCATTGGGGATAGGATGAGAGAAGATAGGAATACTGTCTATTTTGCTAGATTCTATCAGCTTATTTATAGCTTTTGTTGTGGTAATAAGCCCCAATTAGCTAGTGAGTTAATTTCACCATTTAGACTAGCTAAAAGAGCTTTTAATGACTTATTATCTACTGATAATAAGAAGGGTGTGTTAAGACCCCTCCGAGTTCCCTTATCTATCAAACAAGCCTTAATAAACTATGATCCAAGAACATACACTGCACTTTATCCTGATGTTCAACCATCTGAACCACAACCATCAGCACCTACCACTTCCATACAAACACCTCAAACTTCTGCACCACAACCAAAATCTACCATCAGACCTTCATCTTCCAAACCTTCTAAGAGGACAAAGTCTGTTACTCAACCTCCACAAAAGAAAAGGAAGATGATCCTCAAAGATGAATCTGATAGTGATGATGAAATATTTGAAGCACAGGTTCCTGCATCAGAACCTGTGATAAATGAAGCTGAGAATGTTACTTCTCAGAAAAAAACAGCAGCTCAAAGTTCTGATACTTTGACAAGGAAATTTGTAAATTCTGATGCTGCAATATCAACTCCTTCTTTGGCAAGGATATTGAAGAAAATGAAGGCTAGGAGGTATTTGGCTAAATCTTCATCAGAAGATAATGAAGAAGCAGAGGAAGGGGATCAGGAATCTCTGATCTCACAAGAACCAATAATTATTGAAGCTCTGATTTCTTCAGCTCAAGCCACAGACACTGCTACTGATACAGTGGTAACACCTCCTGACTCTCCAATAAAAGCTACAGATGATGCTAAAGAACAAACTGACAACTCTGAGATAGATATTCACAATTTGCATATACCTCAAGTTCTTTATCTTGAAGTTCCAACTACTGAAGCTCAGCCATCTACAGTCAAATCTCCAATCTTAGATGTTGAGATACCATCTACCTCAAAAAGACCAGCTCTGGAGATAAATTCTAATGATCAGAATTTAGATGATGTTATTCTTGAATCTTCAGTTGCATCACACACTCTTGTACTGTCAGAAAATGATGAAACTTCCTCAAGTTCTGGAGACAGTATTTTTGTTGAAACTCCAGTTGCTATTCTGGGAAAGGAAGCTTTGGTGAAGAAATTTGTTAGACAGGATGCTCCTGTACCTTGGGAAGAAACTCACAGGGGAGTTGAGTGGACAAAGAAGTGGAATGAATCAGATTTTATTCCATGCACCAAAATTCTGACAGAGCATTTATCAAAAGATGATGAGTTATTACAAATTCTGATTTCAAGACTCAACTCAAGGTTACAGCTATAAGTACAAGAAGTCTTCATGGTCTACATTCTATTACTCATGCTAAGGTTGATACACTCAAGGAACAAGCTGATAAGCTAGATCTACAGCTCAAGCTTCACAAGAATAGGTATGTTAGACCTACTCTTGAGAAAATTGAAGCCATTGAGAAGGCTCAAGAGGAGCAACAGGCCCAAATTGCTGAGGTTCTGGTAAATCAAGCTTCTTAGAAAGCTCAGTTGGATGAAATCCAATCTTGAGTTGAACTTCTTCTCTCTCTTTTACTTTCTAATGATGCCAAAAAGGGGGAGAAGGTAGTTATGTCCAAATGCTCACCTACTCAAGTACTGAAGAAGAAGGATGATAAAGGTGAAATGATCACCTACTCAAGTACTGAAGAAGAAGGATGATAAAGGTGATGACCAGGGAAACTCTGAAAAGAGCAGAGGTTAAAGAAAAGTTCAAGGAAAATCTTCTATACTGAACAAGTCAAGTTCTGATGCTGTGAATGCTCAAAGTCTGAAGTCAAGTGCTGATAAATAAAGTCTAATGTCAATTTTGATATTCTGATTCAGTCAGGATCAAAAGACTCTCAGAAGTTTATGCAAACTCTGAAGCTAAAAGGGAAGCAAACTATTGTTTATTACAAATATCCTAAAATCCAGACACTTGATGAGGAGATAGCAAGAAGATTATTTCTGAAACACAATACAGGATTGGATTTAGAAACTCTCAAGGAGGAAGAAGCTAGATTTGCTGCTGAAAAGACAAATCATAAGTCTAAAGCTTCTGATGCAAAGAAACCTCCAAAGCCTAAGGAAAAAGGCATTGTGATCAAGGAAAAGTCAAATTATGAAATTTCAAAGTTCAAGACTAGATCACAGATTGAGAGTGATCTCAAAGACAAAGGGAAAGAAAAAGTTGATGAACCAACCAAGTCACTAGATGTAATAACCCCAAAATTTTCAACTTTTTGTAATCCTTGTGAATAGTGTTTTAGCTGAATGAGAAAACTTTTCATGCCACACTATGTAGGGGTTCTGTTATGGATATTCTGGGATATTATTAGTACTCTATGTGGTATATAAGTGTATGTAAAGATCGTCAGAATCCAATTCCCGAACACTTGGATTTTTCCCGGAAATCCACTAGATACGGAGAGAATTGAGTATAAGGTAACAGGATAAAAAAAAGGATTTAAATTAAAGGATTAGGATAGAGGATCATAAAAAGAAATATAATGTATTGAGAAAGGTTAAGGGAACCTAAGTAATAAGATCCCGGGTATGATCCTTCAAACGATAAACGAGAACGAAAGTTAAGCGAACTGTATAACAGATCAGCGGTCATTAGGCAAACGATTAGGAAGTTAATCAAAGGGATTAGTGGGGATGATGTCATCCAACCAATAGAAAGAGGACAAGGAGGGGAGGATGACATCATGAGGATGACACAAGCATGACATGGGAAGGAAGGAGGTGTGGTTGAATGAGAACCACACAAATTCAAGGGCAACAAGGTAATTGACTAAATCAAACACAAAAACCAAGAAACCAAGCCAAGTAAATTCATTCTTCATCAAAAATCAAAAAGAACCAAGGCTTGTTCTTGAAGAAGCTCTCGGCTTTTTACTATTCAAAAGAGCAAGAAATTCAAAATCAAAGATCCAAGCTTCCTAAATTGGTGAGTTAATTCCCTAATCATCTTCATGCTTAGTTAGGGCTATATCATGACTTTAAGCCATCAATTACTTCTCCATCTTCTTCATTTAATCAAAGAAGAAGACTATGAATAGTGTTTTCAAGTTTTTAACTTGAAGTTTTTCTTGTTTTCCTTGAAGATCCAAGCATTCCTAAGACTTCTCAAAGCTTCTTAAGGCTTCCTAGCTCCTCCCACCACTTCAAGGAAGGTATACCATCTCCAAACCCTAGATTCCTATGTATTATAAGATGATTTTGATTAGTAGGATGATATTGTAGCTTGATGTTGGTGATTTAGAGTTTGGAATTGAATTGGTATTGAAATGGAATGGTAAAAGTTGTTGTTTTGATTAAAAGAACTTAAGTATGGTTAAAGTTAAGCTTAGGAATAAGTATGAATGATTAAATTGAATTGGTTGGGGTTGTTATTATGTGATAAGGATGGATGTTGGTTGTATGTTGGATTTGAGGTTGAATTGGGATGGTTTTGAATGGTTTAAAATTGGGAAATCGCGTAAACATAGCCGTCGTAACGTCCGATTTTCTTTAGACTGTTTTTGTGCATAACATTGGGACCCGAGAACCCCCTGCTAGATTATGACCACTGCCATGTTTAGATAGCTCATGTTATGAGCTTCGTTTTGATATGTAGTTCGTTCGATTCCGATGCTCGGTTTAGGAGAAACGACCGTTTCAAGTAACGGCGTTTCGCGAACGAAACTTTTCCCCTCGCCTTACTTTGAAACATAGGTTAAAGACCGAAAAGGGTTAATTAATGTATGAAACATTTATGGTAAGTGTGTTAGGCAGTTGGTAAGACACTCGCGAAGGAATCGCCTTAAAACTCGTAAAGGTTAAATTATTAAAAATGGTGGAGCTGAGGGTACCCGGGTGACTTAAGCAAATCAGTAAGCGCAAAACAAGCGTTAGAGTCTAAGTTAGTTAAAGTATAGATTTACAAGTGACTTTGGTTTAATTCCAACTTACTTGTTGTTTATAGGTTACCAGACTCGTCCCGAGCCTTTTATCACCCCAAGTCGCTCAGGCAAGTTTTCTACCCGTTATAACTGTTGTGGTAATGAATATATGTATTTGCATTATCTGGTGATAGATGCATGTTGGTTAATTAGCAAATGTTGTTATATATTGAAGCATGCTGCTATGGTATATATATATGCATGCCTGTTTCGCATTCTTTCCATATATGTATCTGTTGATTCAGTTGATAATACCTATGCTAGAGGATAGCGGTAATTTGCATGTACCCTTAGTACAGAGACCCAAAGGTGAAAATATTTTCTAAAACCGGGAGTCGAGGATCCCGAGTAGATTTTGTATATATGGATATAAATTTATATATATATTTATACTTATATATATATATGGTCATAGTTTTCAAAACTATTAATCGAATAAGGTTTATTCGATAACTTTAACTTTATTTTATTATTGAATATTATTTCGAATATTATTCGAAGGCGTATGACTCCTTTATATTAAATGAATATTATTTTGAATATTCATTCGAGGACTTATGACTCCTTTTATTTTATATTAAATGAATATTATTTTGAATATTCATTCGAGGACTTATGACTCCTTTTATTTTATTATCTGAATATTATTTGAATATTCATTCGAGGGCTTATGACTCAGTTTATATTGTTTAATGAATATTTTTGAATATTCATTTGAGGATCTATGACCCCGATTATTTGCTGAGATTTGTTCTTTATTTTATTAAAGAATAAGGTGTAAATAATCAAACTTATTTTCGATTATTCAAATAAAGATAGTACTTTCATATAAGTATATCTTTGGTTATTTAATACTCGTTTCAAGTATAAGTTTTAATACTTTTACTTCAACTATTTTTATAAAGATTATTCTTTATGGGAATATTATTTAATTAATAATATTCAGTCATTTTCTAAATATTCTGGGGACTGATTTACTTCATTAAATCAGCTTTACTCCAAACACTCTATAAAGTGTTTTCGAGTCTTCAAAATGATTTTTAAAAGATAGAGCGGATCCCAAAACTCATTTTTATATTTAAGATCTTCCTTTTAAGGGGATTTAAATACTCGCTCAAAACCTGAGGGATCCGGCTCTGTGGTGTGTTTTATATTCGCAACAAGGTTGCTGTTTTGTTAAATGAATTGATTACTTACCCAACACTCGGGAAGTAAAATTCTTGGAACAAGTTAATCCATTAACAGGCATCGCCTGGGAAATATCGGTGAGTTTTCCTTTCCAACTAGATACGACTTCTTAGTGGAGCCGTATCAACAAGTTCTACTTGGGGAAAGGGGGAACGAGCTTTACGTTTCAGAGTCATGGATTTCATCTGAACTAGGAGTGGCGTAAGTGGTCGAGTGGCGCCGGCCCAGCTTTATTATATTGGCCCAAATGGCCTGGAAGTTCCGCTAAGGCGGTCCATTCCTGAGGAGTTCAGTGTTCGGTTGACAAGTAAATCCGACAGGTTCTCCTCTACATGTAGAAAATGGTGGGGTTGTACTACTACGACTGATCATCGTAAGTGGTCTTCCTGGCGCGGCAAACTCCCATAATGAGTTCATCATCCATTTGGATAATTCTGCAACACTACCCGTAGCATTTCGATCGAAAGGCTACTAATGGGTGGTTGCCGAAGCATTGACAGGGTCAAACATTTTTATTGGTGTATCCATTGAATGAAGTATCTCGTAACTTCATTTCTTTTCAAAATATTTCAAAGATCAAATATTTTCAAGTTTTATTTGTGGTCTCATCTATGGGATGACCTCGTGAATTTTATTATACTTTGAACAGTGGTAGTTCAAGTAGCTTTAAAAATGGTATAAGTATAGTGAAGTAATTGGTAACTTCATCTTCTTTTAAAACTTATATCCAGTAAGTAATTACCTTACTCATGATAAAGAATTTTAGTAAGTATCCATTTAGATACTTGTATTATTGTTATCACTATATATTATCTTGCGAGCTGTAAGGCTCACTCTTGCTTTATTTCTTCATCACACAACAACAGTTAGGAAAGATGGCCAGACTCCAGCAGACCCAGCGCAAGCGCGTGGGAAGCGTCCCGCGTCTTCCCTATGATGTTGTGGCTGCTATAGCTGCAGGGGTAGATCCATTGGTAGATCAGGCATTCTACTTTTGAGAATCAATTATGTATAATTATAACTTGTGGCAGATAATGGCAATTAACTGTAAATTTATCAAGTAATCGTTTTGGGTTGTAATAACTTTTAAATTGTGGATTCAAAGACTTGTACTTATTTAAATTTCATCTCTGAGACTATAACGGGTTGTGGTGTGTGTTAGTGTGGGGTCACAGCATAAGGTTATTATTATTAATTAAGTGAAGTGATATTGTGGAAAGAAAGACCGTGACGACCCGGATCCCCGACCCCGGATCTGGGGGTGTTACAGAAATGGTATCAGAGCTAAGCGTTATAAACCTCAGAGATGATGCGACGATACAATAATAAACTCACAAAGATAATAAGAACTCTTGCCAAGTTCATGGTCAGACTACTTAAAGTAGTGCTGACAGTTAAAACCCTTACGGGAACCCTTATAAGTATCATGATAGTAACTTAGTTCGTTTAATGTGTAGGCGCCTGAGATAGAGGACCCTGAGATGTTCGAGCGTGAGCATGATGAGGCATTGCTAGATGTTGAGGATCAGGAGGAGCCTGAGATGGAGGAGGACCCCTCAGAGGAGTCAGAGACGGAGGTCATTGCTATTTCAGATGAGGAGGACCCCTCAGAGGAGTCAGAGACAGAGGTTATTGCTATTCCAGATGAGGAGGACCCGGATGAGGTCCCAGTAGCTGATGAGCGTGTTGGACCTATGGTAGTGTATGCTGGTACCCCATTACTCACACTTCCGGTGGTCAGAGCCCCTACCCCTCCACCATTATCCTGGATTCCCGATGATGACAGCTCAGAGACCCATACTTCTGAGCCTAGGCAGACCGAGGAGGCACCCTCAGCGGCTCCGGATTCACCACCTCTTGACCCTGCCCACAGGCAGTCTTCGTTAGCTCATGGATATGTTCAGGATGTTCTGAGGACCCGAGTGGCTATTGCCGAGGGCCGACTGGATGAGGCCAGGAGGGAGTTGGATGCAGAGAGGGCGGGTAGGCGTACCCGAGCTTTTGAGACTAGGGCTTCTATACCCCGATCCTTGAGGAGGGAGCTTACGGGGATAGAGCTCACGTCCCGAGCGAGACTCAGATCTCTCCAGGAGGATAGGCATGGTAGGATCTCCAGGCGGCAGGTCGACTATATCTTCCGTCGTGCGATGGAAAGGGTATGGGAGCTGACCCGCTCCGGTGTATGATTCAGGATTGATGATGGAATAGTCTAGTTGTCTAGTTAGCCGAGGCCTTAGTAAGAGCCAATTTTCCGGGATAGTTGACTTGTATATAGCATCCCTTTTCTGACTAGATAGATAGACTCTTGTGTATCACTTTTGGGACAGATGACTGTAGCACTGTTGTACTTTTGACCAGATCAAACTATGTATTTCTCGCATTATGTATATATTTGTTTCCTTTGGTTCTGTTCATTAGTGACGGGATCACTGTTTTTATCATTATTATTACTGCACTTCGTATTAGAACTTTCTTAAAATAATAGAATTGCGATATACATTCTCCCTATTATAAGAGCTGTGCAAGGCACAATGTTGTATATGATTGTGACCTAACGTTGAATTTTCCCAATAATTTGTTTTATTATTATCAGAATCATGCCGCCAAGAAAGATTGGAACTAGGGCGAACCCTGGATCTGAGGACCAGGGAAGCCATAACCAGGATGATAGGAACCCGGAACACAGTGAAGAGGAAGACGAGGATTATGTGGAACAGGATGACTCCCTGTATGAAGAGGAAGAGGAAACATATGATGTTGAGGGATTTGAGATAGAGGCTGAAGAAGGAGAAACCGAGGTTGAGCAACCAGTACCAAACCCAGGCATGGATCCCATGGGCCAGTTCATGCAACTCCTAAGGCAGAACTTGGAACGTCAACCCAACCCACCCCCTCAAGGAAATAACAATACTGTGGCGAACTCTTTCAGGGCTTTTAAGTCCCTTAAGCCCCCTGAGTTCCACGGATCAGCCGACCCAGTTGAGGCAAGGGCATGGTTAAAGGAAATGGAGAAATCCTTTGAGATTTTGAGTATCGATGAGGCACAGAAAACTGTGTTTGCTACCTACCTTCTGAAAGGAGAAGCTAACTACTGGTGGGAGGCCAAGAAAAACATGGAGACATATGCTATTATAACCTGGGAGAGATTTAGTCAGTTGTTTCTGGGAAAGTATTTCCCGAGGTTTATGGAAAACCAGATGGAGCTCAAGTTCTTGGAGCTAAAGCAGAATAACTTGTCTGTAGCAGAGTACGAAGCGAAATTTACTGAGTTATCAAGGTTTGTGCCGGAGTTTGTGAGCACCGAGGAAAAGAAAGCTAGGAGGTTTCAGCAGGGACTGAAACCGTGGATTCAGAATAGGGTGGCAATCCTTGAGCTTACGGATTATGCCACTCTGGTGCAAAAGGCAACGATTGTAGAAGCCGGAAGTGAACAGATGTAGAAGGAAAGAGAGAAGAAGGGAATAAAGAGGAAAAGTATGAGCATAGGTGGGGGTTCAGCAGGAAGGAGCTTCCCAACTAGATTTAATCGAGGAGCAGTGTCCCTACCGGGAAAGAACACTGGGTTTAAGCGGCCAATGAGCATGAATGTGAGCCAGAGCGGCCAGAAGTCAAGAATGTCTTATTCCAACCAGTATCGACCCCCATTGCCAACCTGTAACACTTGTGGAAGAATGCATTCTGGGGAATGTAAGGGAAAGCCAGTAACCTGCTTTAAGTGTGGGCAAGTGGGCCACTATTCTCACAAATGCCCTTCGTCAGCCCCTTCCGTCATTCCAACCACCAATTGTCATCTGTGTGGACGCCCGGGTCATTGGAAGAGGGAATGCCCAATGAACAAACCAGCAGCTTCGGGAGCAAGCAGGGCTGCTTCCAATAAGCCACCTACTGCAAGGACTTTCAACATGACAGTCCAGGATGCTATGAAAGATTCAGATGTGATAGCAGGTACCCTTTCTCTAAATTCAGTCAGTGCAAACGTTTTATTTGATTCGGGAGCAACTAAATCTTTTATATCAAGGGACTTTGCGCGTAAATTAAGACTTAAAGCTGAACCCTTGATAGAACCCTTACAAGTAGAAATAGCCAACCATGAAATTATTCCTGTTAACCAGATTCACCCCGCCTGTGAGATAGGCATAGGGGAGCAATCTTTTAGTGTGGATCTGATCCCTTTTAAATTAGGGGAGTTTGATGTAATTTTGGGAATGGACTGGCTATCTAGCAATGATGCTCAGATAGACTGTAAAGGGAAGAAAGTTAAGCTAAATATCCCAGGAAAGAAAGAAGTTATATTTAGAGGAAAGAGGCAGACGCAGAAATTTTTAACTATGGCCCATGCCAGAAGGATGCTACAAAAAGGAAATGAGGCCTACCTAGCCTATATGGTGGACACGCAGAAGGAGGTGCCCAACTTACAAGAAATTCCAGTAGTCAACGAATTTGAAGATGTATTCCCACAAGACCTTCCGGGATTACCACCCGATAGAGTGATTGAATTTGCTATTGAGTTGGCCCCAGGGACGGCGCCAATTTCAAAAGCACCTTACCGGTTAGCCCCGTTAGAAATGAAGGAATTAGCTATCCAATTGCAGGAACTCTTGGATAAGGGTATGATAAGACCCAGTGTGTCTCCATGGGGAGCACCAGTTTTATTTGTTAAGAAGAAAGATGGGAGCATGAGGCTGTGCATAGACTATCGAGAGTTGAATAAGCTAACCATAAAGAACAGGTACCCATTACCTAGAATAGACGATCTGTTCGACCAGCTAAAGGATGCTGTTTATTTTTCCAAGATCGACCTGAGAACTGGATATCACCAACTAAAGATTAAACCCGAAGATATTTCCAAGACAGCGTTCCGTACCAGGTATGGGCATTATGAGTTCTTGGTAAAGTCCTTTGGATTAACCAACGCCCCAGCGGCTTTTATGGATTTAATGAATAGAGTATTTAAGAAGTACTTGGACAAATGTGAGATAGTTTTTATCGATGATATTTTGATCTACTCAAGGACTGAGACAGAACATGCAGAGCATTTGAGGATAGCTCTAGGAATACTAAGAGAGGAACAATTATATGCCAAATTCTCGAAGTGTGAATTCTGGCGGAATGAAGTACAGTTTTTAGGACATGTGATCAATAAGGAAGGAGTATTGGTCGACCCCTCCAAGATAGAGGCGGTCTCAAATTGGGAAAGGCCAACCACACCCACAGAGGTAAGGAGTTTTATAGGATTGGCCGGCTACTATCGTAGATTTGTACAGGACTTTGCGAAGATCGCAGCCCCTTTGACCCGACTTACTCGTAAGATAGAGAAGTTTGAATGGACGGGGAAATGCGAGAACAGTTTTCAGGAATTAAAGAAAAGGTTGATAACGGCTCCGGTGTTGGCATTGCCGGACGGAAAAGGAGATTTTGTGATATATAGTGACGCGTCGCACAAAGGACTAGGGTGTGTGCTTATGCAGCACGGTAAAGTGATTGCGTATGCGTCGAGACAACTGAAGGAATACGAGATTAGATATCCTACTCATGACCTTGAGCTCGCGGCAATAATATTTGCCTTAAAAATTTGGAGGCACTACTTGTATGGAGAGAAGTGCGAGATTTTCACAGACCATAAGAGCCTCAAGTACATATTTACGCAGAAAGAGCTCAACATGCGCCAGAGGAGATGGTTAGAACTAATCAAGGACTATGATTGTGAGATTCTCTATCATCCAGGGAAAGCCAATGTGGTGGCTGATGCCCTTAGTAGAAAGGAAAGACTCAGAATGATAACGACTTCGGAAGAATTGATAAGGGATTTTGAGAGAATGGAAATAGAATTAAAGGTAACCGGAACCGGAACTGAAAAGCTTTTTGAGATCTCAATGCAGCCAGAGTTATTGGAAAAGATCAGATTGTGCCAGGAGAAAATGATGAATGAAGGCAGAGAGTCAATGACTGGAGAGGAGATCCATACCGAGAAAGATGATAAAGGGATAATGAGGTACTCCTACCGGATTTGGGTTCCGAATGTTCAAGAGCTTAAAGATGAGATATTGGATGAAAGCCATAGTTCAAGGTATTCCATTCACCCGGGAAGTACCAAGATGTATAGGGATTTGAAGGAATATTACTGGTGGCCCAACATGAAGAGGGACGTAGCAGAATGGGTAAACAAATGTTTGACTTTCCAAAGGGTAAAGGCAGAGCACCAGAGACCCAGTGGACTCTTACGACCCCTGGAGATTCCCGAATGGAAATGGGAACAGATAGCGATGGATTTTGTTGTAGGATTGCCAAGGACGAAAGCCAATCACGACGCCATATGGGTAATTATAAACCGACTGAAAAAGTCAGCTCATTTCATTCCTATCAATGAGAGATACATAGTCGATAGACTGGTGGACATTTACCTTAAGGAAATAGTGACGCGACATGGAGTCCCAGCGTCCATTGTCTCAGACCGAGACCCCAGGTTCAACTCCAGATTTTGGAGGAGCTTTCAGGAATGTGCGGGGACCAAGTTAAATATGAGTACCGCGTACCATCCCCAGACGGATGGGCAGAGTGAAAGGATCATCCAGACACTAGAATATATGTTGAGAGTCTGTGCAATAGACCTTAAAGGAAGTTGGGATGATCACTTGCCGTTGATCGAGTTTTCTTATAATAATAGCTTTCATGCTAGCATCGGAATGCCCTCTTATGAGGCCCTGTACGGAAGAAGGTGTCGATCTCCCTTATACTGGGATGAAGTAGGAGAGCGGAAGATGCTCGGACCCGAAGTGGTCCAAAGGACCAAAGATATAGTAGATCTTATCAGAGGGCGACTTGTAGCAGCCCAAGACAGACAGAAGAAATATGCAGACCTAGCCCGAAAGGACAAGGAATATGAAGTAGGGGACTTAGTACTGCTGAAAGTATCCCCTTGGAAGGGATTAATGAGGTTCGGAAAGAAAGGAAAACTAAGCCCAAGATACATTGGACCTTTTGAGATATTAAGACGGATTGGAAAGTTAGCTTACGAGCTAGCCCTACCCCCTAATTTGCAACAAGTTCATAATGTGTTCCATGTGTCAATGCTAAGGAGGTATCATCGGGATGCCAGACACATAGTGGAGTACGAGCAGGTGGATATGCAGCCAGATCTAACTTACGTGGAGAAGCCAGTAAGGATTATAGATAAGAAGGAGCAGGTGCTTCGGAACAAAGTAATCAAGCTAGTCAGAGTACTATGGCAGAATCATAACGTGGAAGAATCAACTTGGGAACTAGAGAGCACAATGCTAGAAAAGTACCCCCATTTGTTTTCTGTTTGATTCCGGGACGGAATCCTTTTAAGGAGGGGAGACTGTAATAACCCCAAAATTTTCAACTTTTTGTAACCCTTGTGAATAGTGTTTTAGCTGAATGAGAAAACTTTTCATGCCACACTATGTAGGGGTTCTGTTATGGATATTCTGGGATATTATTAGTACTCTATGTGGTATATAAGTGTATGTAAAGATCGTCAGAATCCAATTCCCGAACACTTGGATTTTTCCCGGAAATCCACTAGATACGGAGAGAATTGAGTATAAGGTAACAGGATAAAAAAGGATTTAAATTAAAGGATTATGATAGAGGATCATAAAAAGAAATATAATGTATTGAGAAAGGTTAAGGGAACCTAAGTAATAAGATCCCGGGTATGATCCTTCAAACGATAAACGAGAATGAAAGTTAAGCGAACCGTATAACAGATCAGCGGTCATTAGGCAAACGATTAGGAAGTTAATCAAAGGGATTAGTGGGGATGATGTCATCCAACCAATAGAAAGAGGACAAGGAGGGGAGGATGACATCATGAGGATGACACAAGCATGACATGGGAAGGAAGAAGGTGTGGTTGAATGAGAACCACACAAATTCAAGGGCAACAAGGTAATTGACTAAATCAAACACAAAAACCAAGCAACCAAGCCAAGTAAATTCATTCTTCATCAAAAATCAAAAAGAACCAAGGCTTGTTCTTGAAGAAGCTCTCGGCTTTTTACTATTCAAAAGAGCAAGAAATTCAAAATCAAAGATCCAAGCTTCCTAAATTGGTGAGTTAATTCCCTAATCATCTTCATGCTTAGTTAGGGCTATATCATGAGTTTAAGCCATCAATTCTTTCTCCATCTTCTTCATTTAACCAAAGAAGAAGACTATGAATAGTGTTTTCAAGTTTTTAACTTGAAGTTTTTCTTGTTTTCCTTGAAGATCCAAGCATTCCTAAGACTTCTCAAAGCTTCTTAAGGCTTCCTAGCTCCTCCCACCACTTCAAGGAAGGTATATCATCTCCAAACCCTAGATTCCTATGTATTATAAGATGATTTTGATTAGTAGGGTGATTTTGTAGCTTGATGTTGTGATTTAGAGTTTGGGATTTGAAATGGTTGTGAAATGGAATGGTAAATGTTGTTGTTTTGATTAAAAGAACTTAAGTATGATTAAAGTTAAGCTTAGGCATAAGTATGAATGTTAAAATTGAATTGGTTGGGGTTGTTATGATGTGATAAGGATGGATGTTGGTTGTATGTTGGATTTGAGGTTGAATTGGGTTGGTTTTGAATGGTTTTAAATTGGGAAATCGCGTAAACATAGCCGTCGTAACATCCGATTTTCTTTAGACTGTTTTTGTGCATAACATTAGGACCCGAGAACCCCCTGCTAGATTATGACCACTGCCATGTTTAGATAGCTCATGTTATGAGCTTCGTTTTGATATGTAGTTCGTTCGATTCCGATGCACGGTTTAGGAGAAACGACCGTTTCAAGTAACGGCATTTCGCGAACGAAACTTTTCCCCTCGCCTTACTTTGAAACATAGGTTAAAGACCGAAAAGGGTTAATTAATGTATGCAACATTTATGGTAAGTGTGTTAGGCAGTTGGTAAGACACTCGCGAAGGAATCGCCTTAAAACTCATAAAGGTTAAATTATTAAAAATGGTGGAGCCGAGGGTACCCGGGTGACTTAAGCAAATCAGTAAGCGCAAAACAAGCGTTAGAGTCTAAGTTAGTTAAAGTATAAATTTACAAGTGACTTTGGTTTAATTCCAACTTACTTGTTGTTTATAGGTTACCAGACTCGTCCCGAGCCTTTTATCACCCCAAGTCGCTCAGGCAAGTTTTCTACCCGTTATAACTGTTGTGGTGATGAATATATGTATTTGCATTATCTTGCGATAGATGCATGTTGGTTAATTAGCAAATGTTGTTATATATTGAAGCATGCTGCTATGGTATATATATATGCATGCCTGTTTCGCATTCTTTCCATATATATATCTGTTGATTCAGTTGATAATACCTATGCTAGAGGATAGCGGTAATTTGCATATACCCTTAGTACAGGGACCCAAAGGTGAAAATATTTTCTAAAACCGGGAGTCGAGGATCCCGAGTAGATTTTGTATATATGGATATAAATATATATATATATATATTTATACTTATATATATATGGTCATAGTTTTCAAAACTATTAATCGAATAAGGTTTATTCGATAACTTTAACTTTATTTTATTATTGAATATTATTTCGAATATTATTCGAAGGCGTATGACTCCTTTATATTAAATGAATATTATTTTGAATATTCATTCGAGGACTTATGACTCCTTTTATTTTATATTAAATGAATATTATTTTGAATATTCATTCGAGGACTTATGACTCCTTTTATTTTATTATCTGAATATTATTTGAATATTCATTCGAGGGCTTATGACTCAGTTTATATTGTTTAATGAATATTTTTGAATATTCATTTGAGGATCTATGACTCCGATTATTTGCTGAGATTTGTTCTTTATTTTATTAAAGAATAAGGTGTAAATAATCAAACTTATTTTCGATTATTCAAATAAAGATAGTACTTTCATATAAGTATATCTTTGGTTATTTAATACTCGTTTCAAGTATAAGTTTTAATACTTTTACTTCAATTATTTTTATAAAGATTATTCTTTATGGAAATATTATTTAAATAATAATATTCAGTCATTTTCTAAATATTCTGGGGACTGATTTACTTCATTAAATCAGCTTTACTCCAAACACTCTATAAAGTATTTTCGAGTCTTCAAAATAATTTTTAAAAGATAGAGCGGATCCCAAAACTCATTTTTATATTTAAGATCTTCCTTTTAAGGGGATTTAAATACTCGCTCAAAACCTGAGGGATCCGGCTCTGTGGTGTGTTTTATATTCGCAACAAGGTTGCTGTTTTGTTAAATGAATTGATTACTTACCCAACACTCGGGAAGTAAAATTCTTGGAACAAGTTAATCCATTAACAGGCATCGCCTGGGAAATATCGGTGAGTTTTCCTTTCCAACTAGATACGACTTCTTGGTGGAGCCGTATCAACAAGTTCTACTTAGGGAAAGGGGGAACGAGCTTTACGTTTCAGAGTCATGGATTTCATCTGAACTAGGAGTGGCGTAAGTGGTCGAGTGGCGCCGGCCCAGCCTTATTATATTGGCCCAAATGGCCTGAAAGTTCCGCTAAGGCGGTCCATTCCTTAGGAGTTCAGTGTTCGGTTGACAAGTAAATCCGACAGGTTCTCCTCTACATGTAGAAAATGGTGGGGTTGTACTACTACGACTGATCATCGTAAGTGGTCTTCCTGGCGCGGCAAACTCCCGTAATGAGTTCATCATCCATTTGGATAATTCTGCAACACTACCCGTAGCATTTCGATCGAAAGGCTACTAATGGGTGGTTGCCGAAGCATTGACAGGGTCAAACATTTTTATTGGTGTATCCATTGAATGAAGTATCTCGTAACTTCATTTCTTTTCAAAATATTTCAAAGATCAAATATTTTCAAGTTTTATTTGTGGTCTCATCTATGGGATGACCTCGTGAATTTTATTATACTTTGAACAGTGGTAGTTTAAGTAGCTTTAAAAATGGTATAAGTATAGTGAAGTAATTGGTAACTTCATCTTCTTTTAAAACTTATATCCAGTAAGTAATTACCTTACTCATGATAAAGAATTCTAGTAAGTATCCATTTAGATACTTGTATTATTGTTATCACTATATATTATCTTGCGAGCTGTAAGGCTCACTCTTGCTTTATTTCTTCATCACACAACAACAGTTAGGAAAGATGGCCAGACTCCAGCAGACCCAGCACAAGCGCGTGGGAAGCGTCCCGCGTCTTCCCGATGATGTTGTGGCTGCTATAGCTGCAGAGGTAGATCCATTGGTAGATCAGGCATTCTATTTTGAGAATCAAATTATGTATAATTATAACTTGTGGCAGATAATGGCAATTAACTGTAAATTTATCAAGTAATCATTTTGGGTTGTAATAACTTTTAAATTGTGGATTCAAAGACTTGTACTTATTTAAATTTCATCTCTGAGACTATAACGGGTTGTGGTGTGTGTTAGTGTGGGGTCACAGCATAAGGTTATTATTATTAATTAAGTGAAGTGATATTGTGGAAAGAAAGACCGTGACGACCCGGATCCCCGACCCCGGATCTGGGGGTGTTATAAGTGCATTAGAGAACGTTCTAACATGATTAGCGGGATCTCCCCTGCCATCATAGGCTTTGATTGTTGGCATCTTGAACTTCCTTGAGATATGGGCATTCATTATCTCTTCAGTGAAGGGCGGAGTAGTATCATCAGGATCTCCAAGGGGAAGAAGATTGCTTGGATCAGTCCTTGGGACAACAGCCCTTCTCCGCACCGGACCATCCAGGTCTATGACAGGAGGAGGATTTCTCCCCCTAGGGGTATCTGGGATCTGGTGGTCTGGTGCGCCTCCAAGTCGCGCCTCAGCCTTTGGATCTCAGCCTCATGAGCCCTGATCCTTTCCTGCACTTCTTGGGGATTCGCCCCTTGGGTGCTTTGGGGGCGTTGTCTTCCATCGGCCATCGGCTCTTTGCCAGGACACCTCCTTCTTGGGGCCACTTCATCATCCAAAGATTCAGAGTCTCTCTCAGTGTAAGGACCAGAAAATTCCCGATCCTCAGGGATAGGAGTCAAACCTCGTATATAGGGGGCGATTGCCCTCGTACTTCACTTCGCCCAGCATGTCCACTTCCTCGAACCTCGGGGTAAAGGGGCATCCCATAAGGGGGTTAGTAGTAACAACAGTTGAATATTCATACCCGACAGGTCAAGAATTCATAGGTACATGTACTTGTTGAACTTGAGGATTCGTACCTTGAATAGTCAGGGGAGTCGTCCCTTGTAGCTGAGGTTGAGTTGCCCCTATCTGGGCTTCCGCTTGAGTAGGTGCATAAGTTGAGTGGGGAGGTATCTCCACGGTTGACGAAATCACTTGGGTTGTCCCCGATGGTGTTCCTTCCTCCAGAGCTCTAATTGTTCTCCGTGTTCTCGCCATGGTTGTTGTTGTGCTTTCCCACAGACGGCGCCAAATGTTATGGATTAAAAAACTAATATATAGGATTGCTGTATTTAGTACTAAGGAACGTGAGCTTCAAGGCTCGATTTGACTGCTCTTGTGTTTCGTGACTCAATCTGCCTTAACAAGATGCCTACGTACCTTGCTGATTGCCAAGGATCAAGTCAAAAAACGTAGTTCTAATTTGTGGGGTGAGGCCCCTTATATAGATGTGGGAGTCCTTGAATTGGACCTGGTATAGGAGACTTGGTGGTCAAGCCTTTGAATTAGGATAGACTTAGGAGTCCTAGGGAATATGAAGCTGATTCCTTATCCCATGAGGTTTCTTGGAGGCCAATCTACAAGGATTTATATCCCCACTAGGACTTATCTTAATAGCTGTTTTCCTCCCTTATTTATTAATAATGAAATTAATAAATAATCAGGGTTTTTGGGCCTTCTTTGTTCCATCAGGCCTGATCTGGTCCATCAGGCCTGATCAACATGTTAACCTTTCTGGTCTGAATGTCATACATCTTCTTATTGGGCCTTGCAGCCCAAACTGTAATATTTAATTATGCAATCAGGATTTATTTATCCCTATCACTAGGGTTTTTCAATTGAAAAAGGAGTTAATGTCTTTTTCTCAAGGATCTGTGTCAATAACTGCTTATTTTACTAAGTTTCGTTCTCTGACTGATGAAATGGATGATCTCTCCCCTGTGCCTTGATGTACATGCTTGTCTACATCTTGTCAATGTGCTTTTCTCATCAAATTGGAGGAATATGAGCAAGTTCATAAGCTAAGTCGGTTTCTTATGGGACTCGGTGATCATTTCACTGCTGTGCATGGATAATTGTTGATGATGAAACCTCTACCAAGTCTTAGTCAGGCTTGTTCACTCTTTCTACAAGAAGAGGTACAACGAGGCTGTCATACTCAAGGTGTTCCAACTGAAAATGTTGTTATGCATGTCAAATACAGTACCAATACTAAGTCTCGTAACCACTCTGTGTCTGCTACTCGCAAATCTGTATCTACAACTGATTCAGTTCTGGTTTGTGATTTTTATCATCTCAATGGTCACACTCGTGACAAATGTTTCTGTTTACACGGATATCCTGACTGGCACCGCTTGTTTGGGCATCCTAAACCTAAACCTCGATCTTCTTCTACTGCTCACAAGGAATCTAATTCTAAAGATACTACCAATTATGGTAAACAGGTTGCTCAGGTGTCTTCCCAATCTGTTTCCTCTGCATCTTCTTGTGACTCTGGTACTTCTGGTTTCACTGATTCTCAGTGTCAGCAAATAGCTTCAATGATTTAGGCCAGCCTTAAATCTCTTACTCCTTGGCAAAGCCATCATGTGTCTAGCATTCCTCTTGCAGGCACGTCTACCTCTCATTTGCAAGGTAATGTGTTTTGTTCTGTGTCATCTGTTCACACATTACAGTCTACTACACTTGCACATTCTTTTGATTGGATCTTAGACTCTGGGGCTACTAATCATATTATTTGTCAATTACATCTGCTTCTTAATCGTGTTCCAATGCAAGCTCATTTGTATTTACCAGATGGTACTAGTACACCTATTACACATTGTGGTACACTCCAGTTAACTAATAACATTACATTACAACAAGTGTTGTGTGTTCCTCAGTTCAAGTGTAATCTGATCTCTATTCCAAAGATGACAGCAAATGCTAATTGTATTGTTAGTTTCTCCGATTCTAAATGCATTATGCAGGACCCTCACTCAAGGATAGAGATAGAGATTGGTAAACTTCATGGAGGCTTATACAAATTGTTGCATACTATTATTCCTGCTAGTGCTCCTTCTCAGTCTATGAATGTTTAATCTACTACTACTCACACAGCTCAACTATGGCATGCTCGTATGGGTCATCCCTCAACCTTTGTTCTTCAACATTTACCTAGATGTTCTACTGGTGATTTATCTCAGTTTAGGGACTGTACTGTATGTCATCAGGCAAAGCAAAATAGGCTGGTTTTTCCTGTTAGTACATCCTCAAGTAATTCTCTTTTTTCTCTAGTTCATTGTGACCTTTGGGGTCCTTACAAAACCTGTACTCATGGCAAATGTAGTATGTTTCTAACAATTGTTGAGGATTTCTCTAAGAGTACTTGGGTGTTTTTGATTATGGATAAAACTCAAGTATTGTTGTTACTGAAACAATTCATTGCTTATGTTCAAAATCAATTTCATACTACAATTAAAGTGATTCGTTCGGATAACGGTACTGAATTTACTAACAATGAACTTCGTAATCATCTTCTCTCATTGGGTATTGTTAAACAAACATCATGTCCTTATACCCCTCAGAAAAATGGGGTTGCTGAGAGGAAGCATCAGCATCTCCTTAATGTGGCCAGATCTCTTAAGTTACAGGCTCATCTTCCTGATTCATTTTGGGGTGATTGCATTCTTACAGCTGCTCATATAATTAACATCACTCCTTCTCGGTTATTACAGTTCAAGTCTCCTCATGAGTTTCTTTTTAACATGCCTCCCAAATATGATGATCTACGAGTGTTTGGGTGTCTCTGTTATATGACAAAAGTTTCTCCTCCCAAAGACAAATTTGCTGCTAAATCAGTTTCTTGTATTTTTCTCGGGTATCCTTTTGGCCAAAAGGGATATCGTGTGATGGATTTGAATACTCGTAAGACTTATATTACTCGAGATGTCTATTTTGTTGAAGATAAGTTTCCATTTCTTGAGTTACATGTACCAACTGTAACTTCCATTACACCTGCATCAACTTTAATTCATGATAATACTTCTTCTCCTCCTTTAGTTCCAGCAGTTAGTCAGTCTGCCCTGGTACCTACACCTACATATGTTATATTTGTTCCTAGACCTACTTGTACTTCTCGTGTTCCTACTAAATTTGTAGATTACACTGGTCTACCTTCGTTTCTGCACGGGCATTCTCATACTACAAGTCATGTTACTTATCCTTTACAATCCTACTTGTCTTATCATGTTTTTAACCCACAGTATGCCAAATTTCTGACTGCTACTACTACTGGTCTTGTGCCCTATCTATATTCTCAAGCTGTTAAACAAGAAGTATGGTGTCAAGCTATGAGAGATGAAATCAAACTCTGGAGGACAATGACACTTGGGAACTTGTTCCTATGCCCGCAAATACAAATATTGTAGACTGTAAATGACTGTATAAAATTAAGTATAAAGCTACAGGGGAGGTTGAACGTTACAAGGCCCGTCTGGTAGCCAAAGGCTTTACTCAAACTGAGGGTCTTGATTACTTTGAAACTTTCGCACCGGTGGTTAAAATGTCTACTGTTTGCATACTTCTTACTTTTGCTGCTGCTTATAATTGGACTCTTCATCAAATGGATGTCACCAATGCTTTTCTACACGGTGACCTCCTTGAAGATGTTTATATGCGGTTACCACCTGGACTTTCTAGATTTACTGCTAAGGATTATCCTGATGATACCACTACTACTTGGGTTTGCAAACTCCTTAAGTCGTTATATGGTCTTAAGCAATCTCCTCATATGTGGTATCTTAAATTGGCTAATGCTTTGTCTGCATTTGGTCTTCAGCAGTGCCCTGTTGATCATAGTCTATTTACCATTCATAGAGATGGTAAGTTTGTTGCCATACTCGTTTATGTTGATGATCTAATGATTAATGGATCATCTCCAGAGCTTATTTCTCAAGTTCAATCTTTTCTGCAAACTAAATTCAATATTAAGGACTTGGGTCATATGCACTACATCTTGGACTTGGAGATTGCTCGGTCTGACTCTGGCATCTATCTTCACCAACGCAAATATTGCCTAGATATTTTGAATGATACTGGCCTTGAGGCAGCTAAACCTTCTGTTATCCCTATTGAACAGAATCACACTCTGCAACAATCTAAGTCATCTCCTCTGTGTCCTAGTAATGTTCGAGTATTTCGTCGGATGGTCGGTTGTCTCATTTATTTAACGATTACTCGACCTGATCTCAGCTATGCTGTTCACATTTTGGCTCAATTTATAGCTAATCCTCTATAAGATCACTTGGATGCTGCGTATCGAGTTGTTCGTTATTTGAAATAATCTCCAGGTTAGGGCTTATTCTTTCCTGCTTCTAATGACTGGATACCTCGGGCTTATTGCGATGCTGACTGGGGTGGCGACTTAAACACTCGATGCTCGTTAACTGGCTATTATATTATGCTTGGATCGTCTTTAGTTTCTTGGAAGTGTAAAAAGCAGATCACAGTTTCTAAATCTTCCAGTGAAGCTGAATATCGTGCTTTGGGAGATACCACCTGTGAATTGTTATGGATTTCATCTGTTCTCAACACATTGGGGAAACCTGTTACTTCTCTTGTTGCTCTTCACTGTGACAACAAGTCAGCTCTGTATATAGCCTCGAACCCGGTGTTCCATGAATGCACCAAACATATTGAAATAGATTACCATTTTGTCCGTAAGAAACTGCAGCAAGGGTTCATTGCAACGTTTCATATTGGTTCCTCTGAGCAGCCTGCAGATTTTCTCACTAAGGCTCTATAATCTGGACAATTGTCTTATCTCTTATCCAAGTTGGGTGTCTCAAATTTCTTTTCTCCTTCCAACTTGAGGGGTGATGTTAGTAAAGAGAGTGATGTGGCAGATTATCAACAGCTGTCAAATACAAGGTAGTGGCAATATGTGTTGGTTAGTAAAAATGTAGTAGTTACTCAAGTCTATAAATATTGCTTCTCAGCTCATTCTGTAACAACTTTTTTATATCTAAAATATACACACATTCTCTTTTCTTCTTCATTATTAAAACATGTAAGAATATATTCTGAGAATGATTCTGGTAATACCGTTTCAGAAAGTCGGTAATCCTATAATCAAACAAGATAACGGAACAAAATCAAAACATTTGGTGAACACCTTTTCTTGAATAAAAAAAAGAGGAGGTTAAAAGTTACATGAACATAGAGTAAGCGTCCATCTCTCTCGCCAACAGAGTTTTTCTTCTTGGTTTTTTCATGGATGTGGTTGCCACAGTCTGTTTAAACAACAACATATAAATAAATTAGCAATTTGGAAAATGGAAAATAACCCTGAAAGAAAATTCGATATAAACAGACCTTATTGGCTTTTCCATTTTTCCTAGCGAAAATTAAAAGAAAAATACTTGTCAGTTGAGATTTATCGTTTATGCGTTAAAACCGGCAAAGTTCAAGGGGGGAAAAAATTACTTGGTATCAGCTTCCTTAATCCCTCTTGTTACCACCATGGTATGTATGCTTTAACCCCAATAATCTGCAATTTTAAGCCCTAAATTTGTCAGATGATGGAGAGAGTAGATGATGTATATATATATATGGGTGTTTGGGAGTTTTGTTTGGGCCGACCGGATTTGGGAATCAAACAGCCCCACTCCACCTTATCTCGCTAAAATTATTCGGGTTTCAAAGCACGAGTTTTTTAAAAAAAATCAATAAAATGAATAAATGAATGAATGAATTATATTTCTTTGGTATCGAGTTTAATATTTGTTTAATTATTTTTAAAAGTGGTTCTGTTTGTATATATATCTTTTTCTTTAGGAGTGAAATGTAACAAGAAAAATGACTACATGGATTTATATTCAGGGATTCTTTGAAGCTAATATGGAACTATAAAATGTGAAATATCGCTCACTATAACTTAAGTTTGGTGTGAATATGTACATGACTATATTTCACTGTATTCTATGCCTCGGGTCCTACCATTTGCTCACAAGCTTACATTTAAGATAACAGGTGGAAAGTTTGTGAGAACTTGATAGTCTAATTGCATTCTTTGTCTCTTCAGAGAGCATCTGACTCATGGAATAAGCCTGTATAACGCCATCTGCTTCCTGTTGTTGGAAATGCTGCAGAACATGCAAGTACAATCGTGTTTGCTATGAAGGACAAACTTGTGAGTGCCTGAAATTAGTGAAATATGTCTTATTAGTTCAATGTAGTATATTAACCTTAAACCTCTTATAGGACATAACACTGGGAGTCACTATCAACTACTGTACTTATAATGCAAGACGCTTCCATCTTTCTCTACCATGATTTCATTTATCAATTACAGTGAGGCAGCTTATTGATAAAAGTAATATTTATTATATTTAAGATTGTTCTCTTGATGGATGCAGATTCCATTTTGTATGGTTGTCGGCTGGTTCAATATGGGAATTGAATTTTCAACTTTTTGAGACTGCTACGCTCTTCATCATAGTGCTAGTTGTGGCATTTATATTGCAGGTCTCCCCTCCCCCTCTCTCTCTCTATCTATCTCTCCTCCCCTCTCACACACCCACACACCCATAAACACACAGTTTTTTCCTGTGTTTTCTATTTTCCCAACCCAATTCTCAATTGGGAGTATATATCCAGCGCATGCAGTGCTACATAAACTAGATTATTCATTTGATTGCGCTCCTAATGATATGGCATATGATGACCTTATGTCAACGTTTAGTTTTTTTCACATCAGCTATTGCACAAAATAGGTTGACTTGGCATTTGTAATGGATAGACTTGCACTTGGTCTGCATTTTACTATACATGAAATATAGACAACTTAATCGTTGTCGATTGATTAATGCGGGATGGGACATCCAACTATTTTAAAGGTTTGATGCTTATTCTGAGCTATCTAATTGTTGCTGCAAGTTTCTTTGTGCATGCTGACAAGGCAGATGGTAAGCCCTGGTAAACCTGTTTTTGAATCAATTATCACATGAACGCTCTGTATGCTATAATTAGATGGGCACCACGCTATAATAGGGATTATTTGGCACTCTGTGATCATATTTATGTTGTCCAACATACAATAGGGACAGGGAAATGCTTATAAAATACTTGCAACATATTTAATATAAAAGAACCATGCAAATGGGACGTGAAATTGGCAAGTATTTTAAATGGGCAGCAATATTTTTTACCTGTTTCCTTGATCATGTACTAATGTTTGGGACATGGCATGTAAATAGGGTCAATACCCATTCTCGGGTATTTCACCTAGGAAAAAAAATTGAGAAATTTTGTTACATGCATAAGAATACATTAGAGCTCTCTGCAATTTTTAGCATTACTAAAATGACATACCAATCTGAAATCAAGCTGTCAACTGTGGCAACTGTGAGTACCAAAATAGAAAATAACATAATTGATCCAACCCAACAGCTCTCATTTACTAATAAATTGTATTTTTTGAAATACTAGCTGCTGATAATGATATATCAGTAAATTTTATTTATCCAAAGCCTCTGAGAAAGACTAGGGTTGAGCAAACAGTCGGTTCGGTTAGAAATCAAACCGAAATAACCTAAAACCAAACTTTCATACTTTTAAAAATTGAACCGAACTTGTCTTTCAAACCGAACTGAAACACTTCGGTTTTTCAGTTCGGCTAAAAAAAACCGAACTTTTATACAAAAAAATTGCAGTTTAAATAGAAAAAATACGTAAATAAAAGATACGAGATCCAATATTTATAAATCAATAAGGATTGATATCCATAATTAAAAAGATTAACACACCCTTTTGCAAAAACAAATACAGTAGCCATAAAGCATCAGTTTTAGCGTTAATCTGTTACCGTTAATGAAAAAACTATTAAACGAGCAGCTAGCTAGCCGAAAATGTCTGAAGTGTTACGAATGCTTGAAGGTGACGGACTAATAGAAAGATGGGAAACATCTCAGAGAGTGGAGTCGAGCAAATACAGAACACAACAACTGCTCATCAGATCAATTTTCTGACCTCACCGACGACTCGACAGTGATTAATGTCCAGGCCATTGAATTGTCTGGCCTCAGATGATTTGAGTCTGAAAAACAACACATGTATTAGTAGTAATAGTCCATTCAAAAGGAATATATGATCTTACGAAATATATGATCTTTCTCCTAAAATACCATTACCAGATAAGTATGTTGCACAAAAAGTTAATATGAAGATAAAAACTAAATTCGTAGAAGCATCCAAAAGGAATATTACCCTGCATTAAGTAGATTAAGTTTAAACTTGCATCACCACATAACATGATCATTGTAAATATTTTCAAGAAAAATTGCCCAAGAACTAAATTGGCAGAAAAAACGGATATAAATAAAAGGTGTCTGGGGCACATGTGTGAGGTGCGAGGCGAAAGAGAGGTTAATAATCTTCCACGCTTAACCCCCCCCAAGAAGAAAGCTCCTCTTCGCAAAGGGGTACAACAAAGTAATCACTCAATTGTACACCATATACTTGGTGGTGGCACTAAACTTCTGATACCCCTTGATGACTTTGTTCACAGCATCAAGGAAATCCTTTTCTGTTACAGTTTTCCTTCTTGCTCGAATATCATACATACCAGTCGCTGTGCATAAACTTCTTATATCCGCTCCTAAATAAAAACGTTTATTATTCACATGACAAACTACATGTGAAAAAAGAAGAAGAAGATATTCCTACCTTCTGCAAGCAGACTCGATAACAATCATTCATTCAATATAAACAATGCAAGCCAACCCTTTCATACTTGTGTTCTAACTCTTAGTTTCTCTTTGGGTAAAATGTCAGGTTTATCTTAGAAAGGCTCACTCTCTTGCGGTATTTTTTTTGAGTATACATATACAAGTTTGTTCTTGGACAATGAATTTGTTTTTGCATCTCCAGAATGTGCTATATTTAGACATGCCACTAAATGCCATGTGCATCTTTAGAGGGGTCCATCGTTTGTAATTTTATTCATATATAGAAGCTTAGTCACAATGTCTGTACTGTATCTTATAGTTTATAAACGTGTAATCATAGATAGATCTAATTTTGAAAAGCCTGCTAATACCAAAAAAAAACCACTACTTTTTGTTTAATTTATGTAGTACATCAGTTCTTTGCAAATTAGTCAAATATCCAGAACAAATTAAAACATAGCAAGGAAAAGCATATAGGACGAAGTCATACCTGTCGAATTTGGACAAAGATGAGCTAAGAATTCAAAACGAATGTCCCTTTCGCAGTTCATAGTACGTGTATGGATCTTAAACATTTGCGTCCTACTTTCTAGATCAGGTAGGCCAAACTCAACTTTACGATCTAACCTCCCAGGACGAAGTAACGCTGGATCAAGTATGTCAGGCCTGGAATAAACAAATCATTAGACTGTTGGCAAGTTACAATTACAGATAAACCAGTTTAGAAGTCCAGAAAAATAGGTAATCGACATCCTAACTACACATTACAATGGCAAAGACCTAAATCATTACGCTGAGATAAACTGTTTCTATTTTTCTTAATCTATTTCTTTGATTATTTTTACATTTGATTCATTCTACTAATTATTCTATTTGTGTCTCCTTTTTATTTATCAATCTTTACAGCCTGAAAACTCAAGCAGTAACCTAAAATTAACTAGCCCCTGTACATTTTAATTTATCGTGAGAGTGACTAAAAGTGAAAATCCAAACACAACGGATGTCAATGTAATGAGTTTGATGTGGAAGACATTAGTGAAAAATTTGGTCTCTTATTGTTTTGGCAATTTATTTTTTTTAGCTCTAGTAAAGACCAACCCAGTGGAAAAAAATGCCTGGGTTCCAACCTTGCGAGTACAATTCATCGGCTATATACAAGAGATGCGATCTTAACCTGTTTGTCGTCATCAGAACTTTAATATTTCCTCGAGCGTCAAATCCATCAAGCTGATTTATTATCTCAAGCATTGTGCGCTTAACCTCATTATCTCCGCCCACACCATCGTCAAATCGTGCACCTCTAATTGCATCTATCTCATCAAAAAACACTATGCAACCTTCTTTGATCGTGCCATCTGCCAAAAAGAAAATGTGTTAGTTGTATTCTAAATAACATGTACGAGAGATTTTGGACACTAAACATCTTGACATCTTGTAACCTGAAACAACTCGTGAATTATGCGAGCACCTCACCAACATACTTCTGAACAAGCTCACTTCCAATCAAACGAATAAAGCACGCATCAGTTCTATTAGCTACAGCCCTAGCTAGAAGTGTTTTACCCGTTCCAGGAGGACCATAACAGAGAACTCCCCTTGGAGGGTCAATTCCAAGCTTATCAAACTTCTCAGGGTGAAGCATAGGTAACTCAACAACCTAAAATTGAATAGGTAATACCAATAAGTAAAAACCAACATTGATAACTAAAATTTACATGAATGCAAATATGTAACTGATATCAATTTTCACATAAAAAAAGATATTATTACAAACCTCTCGAATTTTCTCAATCTGTTCATTGCATCCATCTCAACTAATATCAAATTGTGACCAGCAATTGGAAAAAAAAAGCTCATCATTGAGGGCTGTATTTATGATTCTTAAAAGATATGTCTTCCCTTTTTAACCTTCATGGCAACGGTATATGCAAACATGAAACTGATTAATATGTAACTTTGGAAATTCCTCATTTAGCAGTGTCACCTAATTAACATATCCTACTAATGTTTCACGTAACAAGGAAAGAGAGGCCCTGGTTTGCCATTAATTGTATGTGCATCTGACATATTTGGGGGCAATCCCAAGATGTTTCCTTGCTTGACAACCTCTTCCACATCTACATGCCCCCATTCACCTACACTCATCACAAAAATTTTATTGTCAGGAATCAAATGATAGCTGATTTAGTTCCAAGTGACATTTTTTTAACCTAAACTCACCAAATACCAAAATCTCTTCTCTGGCTGGCCTTTGAAAGGGAAATGGGGTTCCCAGTTTTAACATAATGACTATTGCACAATAAACTGTAGCTCTGAGCCAAAGAATATGTTCATGCCACTAGACTATCACTAGACTATCTCATCGCACTCCTTGAATAACACTTTATTTATATAGAGACATGAAATACATTCTCTAACTATACATGTAAAATAACTTTTCAAAGAACAAATGTACAATGGGAGCAAGCATTTTGATTCTTAACAATAAGATCAGTTTTCGAGTTGCATTTGATCAATTGCATATTCAATCGATTTGCGTATGTGTAAATACTCGATTGATTGGTACGAGTTCATCAACAAAACAAGGTTCATCAATGAATAAATGAATAATTACACAGAATCATAACATTTTTATACTTATTATCAAAATTAAAGTAAAATGGTTAACTACTCCTATTGAGGCGACCTAGTAGCTAAAGAAAAAAAGAAAAGCCGGAGTCATAGCAAATCAGAAGGAAAACAAGTAAACTTAAAGTTCATAAGTTGGCACTAAAGATAAGCAAAAGCTATCTACATATTCACGCAAGATAGAATAATAAGTAAAAACAAATAATATAAATTGTTCCAACAAACTGCTAAGGCTGCGCATTTCTATGGCTCAATTTTTCGGCCGGTAAGAAGTGTCACTTTTCCCACATGAAACCACTTGATAAAACGATCCGAATCACAAACCGAGTCATAGATAAAAAAAACCCCAATATCCAAAATCACAATTACAACTGTTGAAATCCAAATACAAAAAGTTAATCAAGTCTCAGGTAACTACGAACAATTTAGTGTTGTATCAGTCAACAGATAATAAACACTGATCAATACAGATAATAATATTCACAGCGAAGCTGGAATAGGGTTTTTCCTCCAGCCTTCATATTATTGATATTTTCAATCCATGAAGCTTTCTCCTGAGAAAATAATTAAATAGGGGAAATCTGAGATGATAACAAACTTGCAGCATATCTAATATTTAATTTGAACAAAAGAAACTTACAGATTCAGTCATGTTAATCCATTCATTAAATCCAGATTTTTCGGCATCATCTGGAATCTTTGATGAAAAAGAAAGAGAAAGTAGAGATGTTACCAATCCAGTGGTATAAAAAAGTTGGATAGAAAGTAGAGATGTTACCAATCCAGTGGTTGAGCGTGGATGATTCTGGTAATAACGTTTCAGAAAGTCGGTAATCCTATAATCAAACAAGATAACGGAATTGAATCAAAACATTTGGTGAACACCTTTTCTTGAATAAAAAAAAGAGGAGGTTAAAAGTTACATGAACATAGAGTAAGCGTCCATCTCTCTCGCCAACAGAGTTTTTCTTCTTGGTTTTTTTATGGATTTGGTTGCCACAGTCTGTTTAAACAACAACATATAAATAAATTAGCAATTTGGAAAATGGAAAATAACCCTCGAAAGCAAATTCGATATAAACAGACCTTATTGGCTTTTCCATTTTTCCTAGCGAAAATTAAAAGAAAAATACTTGTCAGTTGAGATTTATCGTTTATGCGTTAAAACCAGCAAAGTTCAAGGGGGGAAAAATTACTTGGTATCAACTTCCTTAATCCCTCTTGTTACCACCATGGTATGTATGCTTTAACCCCAATAATCTGCAACTTTAAGCCCTAAATTTGTTAGATGCTGGAGAGAGTAGATGATGCATATATATATATATGGGTGTTTGAGAGTTTTGTTTGGGCCGACCAGATTTGGGAATCAAACAGCCCCACTCCACCTTATCTCACTAAAATTATTCGGGTTTCAAAGCACGGGTTTTTAAAAAAAATCAATAAAATAAATAAATGAATGAATGAATTATATTTGTTTGGAATCGAGTTTAATATTTGTTTAATTATTTGTAAAAGTGGTTCAGTTTGTATATATCTCTTTTTCTTTAGGAGGGAAATGTAACAAGAAAAATGACTACATGGATTTATATTCAGGGATTCTTTGAAGCTAGTATGGAACTATAAAATGTGAAATATCGCTCACTATAACTTAAGTTTGGTTTGAATATGTTTATGACTATATTTCACTGTATTTTATGCCTCAGATCCTACCATTTGCTCACAAGCTTACATTTAAGATAACAGGTGGAAAGTTTGTGAGAACTTGATAGTCTAATTGCATTCTGTGTCTCTTCAGAGAGCATCTGACTCATGGAATATGCCTGTATAGCGTCATCTGCTTCCTGTTGTTGGAAATGCTGCAGAACATGCAAGTGCAATCATGTTTCCTATGAAGGACAAACTTGTGAGTGCCTGAAATTAGTGAAATATGTCTTATTAGTTTAATGTAGTATATTAACCTTAAACCTCTTATAGGACATAACACTGGGAGTCACTAGCAACTACTGTACTTATAATGCAAGAGGCTTCCATCTTTCTCTACCATGATTTTATTTATCAATTACAGTGAGGCAGCTTATTGATAAAAGTAATATTTGTTATATTTAAGATTGTTCTCTTGATGGATGCAGATTCCATTTTGTGTGGTTGTCGGCTGGTTCAATATGGGACTTGAATTTTCAACTTTTTGAGACTGCTACGCTCTTCATCATAGTGCTAGTTGTGGCATTTATATTGCAGGTCTCCCCTCCCCCTCTCTCTATCTATCTCTCCCCCCCTCTCTCACACACCCACACACCCATAAACACACAGTTTTTTCCTGTGTTTTCTATTTTCCCAACCCAATTCTCAATTGGGAGTATATATCCAGCGCATACAGAGCTACATACACTAGATTATTCATTTGATTGCGCTCCTAATGATATGGCATATGATGACCTTATGTCAACGTTTAGTTTTTTTCACATCAGCTATTGTACAAAATAGGTTGACTTGGCATTTCTAATGGATAGACTTGCACTTGGTCTGCATTTTACTATACATGAAATATAGACAACTTAATCGTTGTCGATTGATTGATGCGGGATGGGACATCCAACTATTTTAAAGGTTTGATGCTTATTCTGAGCTATCTAATTGTTGCTGCAAGTTTCTTTGTGCATGCTGACAAGGCAGATGGTAAGTCCTGGTAAACCTGTTTTTGAATCAATTATCACATGGACGCTCTGTATGCTATAATTAGATGGGCACCACGCTATAATAGGGATTATTTGGCACTCTGTGATCATATTTATGTTTTCCAACATACAATAGGGACCTGGAAATGCTTATAAAATACTTGCAACATATTTAATATAAAAGAACCATGCAAATGGGACGTGAAGCTGGCAAGTATTTTAAATGGGCATCAATATTTTTTACCTGTTTCCTTCATCATGTACTAATGGTTTGGGACATGGCATGTACATAGGGGCAATGCCCATTTTCGGGTATTTCACCTAGGAAAAAAAATTGAGAAATTTTGTTACATGCATAAGAATACATTAGAGCTCTCTGCAATTTTTAGCATTACTAAAATGACATACCAATCTGAAATCAAGCACTGTGGTAACTGTGAGTACCAAAATAGAAAATAACATAATTGATCCAACCCAACAGCTCTCATCTACTAATAAATTGTATTTTTCGAAATACTAGCTGCTGATAATGATATATCAGTAAATTTTATTTATTCAAAGCCTCTGAAAAGACTAGGGTTGAGCAAACGGTCGGTTCGGTTAAAAATCAAATCGAAATAACCTAAAACCAAACTTGTAAAATAAATAAATTAGCAAATTGGAAAATGGAAAATAACCCCTGAAAGCAAATTCGATAATACTTGTCAGTTGAGATTTATCGTTTATGCGTTAAAACCAACAAAGTTCAAGGGGGAAAAAATTACTTGGTATCAGCTTCCTTAATCCCTCTTGTTACCACCATGGTATGTATGCTTTAACCCCAATAATCTGCAATTTTAAGCCCTAAATTTGTTAGATGATGGAGAGAGTAGATGATGTATATATATATATATGGGTGTTTGGGAGTTTTGTTTGGGCCGACCGGATTTTGGAATCAAACAACCCCACTCCACCTTATCTCGCTAAAATTATTCGGGTTTCAAAGCATGAGTTTTTAAAAAAGGCGGTGCTAAAAGCAGTAAGATTTTACTTTATGCATAATGAGAAATTACAAGTAAGTCCCTACACATATTAATAGTCTCCATGACCTATTAAATGATATTCTTGGCTATTATTATCTGCAATTAATACTAACTCACATTCACACGTAACCAACCAGTCATCTTTTTCAAGTAACATGTATCCGGATAATTTTTAATTTCACATAATTTTAAATTTAATTTAATTATTTAAATATATGCTGCATTGAAGATATAAGGTTAATAATTTTAAATTTAATTATTTAAATATATGCTGCATTGAAGATATAAGGTTATAAAATTTTAAACTAACATCAACATATTTTTTTCTAAAATAAATAGGGCCTTCCTAAAATTGCATATTCTAACTTGATACTAATTTAATTCAATTTAATAATTTAAACATATGCCATAGTACATAATTTATTTTATATAAAATATAGATAATGATATTGATTGATTGATTAATACTCCCCCTCAATCTCATCTCATTTTAATAGTCTCTTTTGAAAAATAACTTATATTAAGAAAACAAATTAGTTGAATTGTATTTTTAAAGCCTTATTCATATTAATTGTATTAGTCTTACATGTAAATGTACTAAAATTACATTAAAAATGATAAAAAAAGGTAAGGGAATTTACCAAAAATCCTATTTTTTGTAAAATTATTTGCAATTTTACTACTTTTGAAAAAATTGCAAAAATACTATGTTACTTTGAAAATATTTGTAAAAATACGATCTTACATAATATGTTACAATTTAGTGTAAATTGTGTAACTGTTTTAGGTTGCATTTCGGGTTGCATTTTATGTTGCAAATATGGTTGCAATTTTGAGAATGTAGTTTTATAATTTTTTTATAATTTCAAGTTGCAAACGTGGTTGCAAAAATGGTTGCACCTATTTTTGCAAATACTTTTAAAATATGATAGTATTTTTGCAAAAATTTTGTAAAACTTGGATATATTTAAAAAAAAATTCTAAATTTAATGACTAGTACGCGGATGTGAAATTATTATTTTAAATTAAGATATTATGCATTTTTTTTAAATTTAATAATTAAATAGTATAAACAAAAGTTAAAAATTTGAAAATGGACTTTTTTGTTACTTAAATTTAATTTCAAATGATGATGAAATGAGTATATTACTTATTATAAATAAAAATTTAGCATTCATATCAACATTTTATATAATAACTTTGCCACTAAAATAATTAAAATATTTGTGATTTGTTGGTCAATAATATTACAAATATCAAATGAAAAGAACATGAAATAAATTGTGAATATTTCTTTTCTTTTTTTGACAAAAAACTAGGATATTATTACTGATGTGAGTCCAAATGAATACAATGTATGATCGAACTAGGAACATTACTCCTATCGAACTTACGACCTGACAAATAATATGATTCCCTAGCCAATTGGTGGCAACCATATTAGCAGACCGTTTAACAAAGGACAAACTAATATTGTTTAAACGTTGTAGAATACAACGGCAATCTTCAATGATCGAGCCAAAATACGACCGCATTGGAGTCGTACTCCTGATCGCCTGTACCATTGCAAGGCAATCTGATTCCACAGCAACGTCGTTCCAACCTCTGTCATCCATCCAACTGAGTGCCTCCTTGAAGGCCATGGCTTTAGCTACGATCGGTGCAACCAAGCTCGGCTGGAACATTATTGTAGCTTCAATAAGATCACCCTTAGAGTCTCTGGCACTAAACCAAAACCAATACCATTCCGATCCTCAAAAACTGCTGCATCAACGGAAACCTTGACTTTGTTTGGCTGGGGCTTAACCCAAATGGTTGCTCCATCTCTTTCATAGTGAGGCTGGAGAGGAGTAGTAAAGAACCTTCCTTGGGTTGTTTTCCATTGTGCAAGGTACTGCTTTGCTGCTGCAACCGTTCTATTAATCTTCGTAGTTTTGTTGATTCCAGACCAGGTCGTTCCTTGAGCGCCACAAGGCCCAACATAAAGTGACAACTTCTCCATATTTGCTTCTAGGGATCGTGTCAAACAAGAGTGATAACCAGGACTTGAAGCAGCCAGCCTCTTGGATTTGAATCCCTGGAAGTAGAACAGACCAACACTGTTGTGCATAAGAACAAGAAACTAAGCAATGCATAATAGATTCGACCTGAGTTTGGCAGGTTGGACATATGTTTTGAACTGGAACTCGTTTCAGCTGGAGCTGAGTTAACGTTGGAAGACAGTCCAATAAAGCCCGCCAAACCAGATTTAAAACCTTCGGCAGAGCTCGAATATTCCACAAGGTTTTCCACATCTTACCATTATCTACCGTATGCTCAGAATTTCTTTGTAACTGAAGAAGCTTGTACGCAGATTTTACCGAATAAATACCTGAGCTTTCAGGGCTCCAATATAAGCTATCTTCCTGGTTCGAATTAGAGATCGGGACAGCTAGCACACAGTTTTGATCTCTCTCATTGAGCACATCAGCCACCACTTCCAAATCCCATTCTTTCGCACCAACTTTTATGAGAGAAGCAACTACCTGATTCTGCAGAGGTTGAATATTAGACGTAATAAAAGGGTTCACCTCTGTTACTAACCATGGTTGGCCAAGTATCTGAATATGCTGGCCATCACCAACTCGCCATCTAGAACCATCAAGTAAGAGTTGTTTTGCCTCTAAAAACTCCGCCAAATGAAGCTGGGGTTATGGCCTAATTCAGCTTGAAAGACATCAACAGTGGCAAAATACTTGGCCTTATAGAGTCTAGCAACCAAGCCAGTTGGGTTTGTGATCAATCTCCACAATTGTTTGCCCAACATCGCGATATTAAAATCACGAAAGTGTCTAAATCCCATTCCACCTGCATTTTTGTCTCTTGCCAATCTGTCCCAACTCATCCAGTGTAAGCTGGAGCTATTTGCTTTACCCGAATTCCACCAAAAATTCGCTAAACATTGCCCAATATTCCTTGTAATTTCCAGCGGCAATAGAAAGACATTCATCGTATATGTTGGCAGTGTTTGAGCAACATGCTTAACCAAAATCTCTTTGCCAGGCCTCGAGATAAACTTGCCATCCCAGGTTCTTATTTTCGCGTTCACCTTGTCCTTCAAGTACCCCAACAGAGCAAATTTATTTTTGCCAATAATGTTAGGTAGCCCAAGGTAGGTTGAGTGCTCATTCGCTTCTTGCATTTGCAAAATTTGACCCACAGGCTCCCTGTTATACTGCAAGACGTTAGAACTGTAGAACACCGTGCACTTGGACTTATTCACTTGCTGCCCAGTAGCCCGTTCATAAATTTCTAGCAGATCACGCATCCTTAATGCTTCCTCCGAGTTTGCTTTACAGAATAAATATGAATCATCAGCAAAGAGCATATGGCTGATAACAGGTGCTTTTCTGCAGATTTTAACTCCAGTGATCCATTTCTTTGCCTCATACCATCTTAAAATCGCCGACAACCCTTCGGTACATATGATGAAAAGATAGGGTGACAGAGGGTCACCCTGTATAAGTCCTCGAGATGGCTTAATTAGCTGCAGTTCATAGTTACCATGGCTGATTGTATAGGCAACCGTGGTTACACATTTGAGGACAAGATAAACCCACCATTGTGAGAACCCCATTTTCAGAAGAATAGCACGCAAAAACTCCCACTCTATACGGTCATATGCCTTACTCATATCGAGTTTCAAGGCCATATATCCGTCTTTCCCAGTTCTTTTCCCTTTTAGGTAGTGCATGATTTCGTAAGAGATCATAACGTTATCAGAAATAAGTCTATTAGGGATGAATGCACTTTGAGTTTCTGTCACCACATGATCGAGTAATCCCTTCATTCGATTTGCCATGACCTTGGTGATAATTTTCATGAGAACATTGCAAAGAGCTATTGGCCTTAAGTCACCAACCACCGTAGGATTTTTCTTTTTCGGAATTAAGACGATGTTAGTGTCATTCAGCCCATCTATTAAATCACCTGTGACAAAGAAATGTTTTACCATCTTGTATACATCCTCCCCAACAATGTGCCAATGCTTCTGAAAAATGCCGGGGTCATCCCATCAGGCCCCGGGGCTTTGTCAGGATGTATTTGAAAAATAGCAAATCTCACTTCCTCGCGTGTCACATCTTTGGTCAGCTCACTATTGTGTTCATGATCCAGGGTCTGAGATACACAATCCACGACCTCCTCGTAATCCACCTGTGCAGCTGTAAACAGATTCGAATAAAAGGACTGTATAAGGTTTTCTAGAACATTTTGCCAGTCAAGCCATTCACTAGAACCATCTTTGAGTTTAGTAATTCGAGTTGTCCTTTGTCTTTTATTGCAGGCTGCATGGAAGTACTTTGTATTTTTGTCACCAGCGTTAAGCCACAATTGCTTAGACCGTTGGCGCCAAAAGATTTCCTTCTGGTCAAGGATTAGATACAGCTGGTGTTTCGTGTCTTTGTACTCCTGCAACGACTGGGCATCCCTTCTTCTACGTAGCTGTTTTAACTTTTGATGACATTCACGAATTCTTTTGTTAAATCCACCTGTTATTTTTTTTCCCCAATCTCCTAAGTTCTCTGCACAATGTTGGATTTTTTGCTGAATATTCAACCCAGCATTGTCTTCCCAATTGTCTTGAACTATAATACTACACAGTGGCTCAGTCAGCCACGCATTTTCAAACCGAAAAAATCTCCATTTTTTCCTTGAACTCCTGCGAACCAAATCAGGAAAGATCGCACTGTGATCCGATGAAGAGCCTTCTAAATTATACAACTTAGCATCCGAGAATAACTGAAGCCAGGACTCTGTGGCTAGTGCTCGATCCAAGAGAATCTCTATCCAGGCATCCGTGTTTCTACCTCTTTCCCACGTAAACTCATGACCATATAACTCTAAGTCTGTTAGACCAGCTTCCATCACAGTTTCATTAAAACCCTCTAATAACCACTGAGGGTAAGGAGCTCCACCTCTCTTATCAGATTGAGACAAGATGTTGTTCATGTCCCCAATGGTGCACCATGGTAAGTTGGAGTCACGAGAAAGATTTTTCAGAAGTTCCCAAGTCCTTCTTCTCTTACTTCTGTCCGGTTCGCCATAAAACCCAGTTAAACGCCAAGTGTGTACTCTATTTTCTGAAATGGCTATATCTATATGGTTATCCGATATACTAAGTAAATCCACTTGGTCCTGATCTTTCCACAGCATAGCTAAACCTCCACTTCTGCCTTTCGCCTCCACAACGACCATACCCTGAAACCCAATGCGAGATCTTGCCCATTCCATCTTCTCCATATTACTCAACGTTTCACATAAGAACACAAAAGCAGGCCTTTGCTGACGAATAACATCCTGAAGGAACTGTAATTTCCAAGGTGGCCCTAAACCTTGGTAGTTCCAACTGATAAGACTCATGAGGAGTGGCGGGCCTGCAATGCAGTACCCGCTAAAAACAAGTTTTTTTGGTTCTCTGGATCTTCATGTGCAGCCTCGATCATGTCTTCTTCTTGTGGGCTTCCAATTGTTTTTGCATTTGGGCCCATAGTTTCCTGGGCCAACCTCCTCCTTTTCAGGTCTGTAATTAAAATTTCATTATTATCCATATTAGTCTCATCCGTGATTTTTTTCTCTTGATACAACAATAATTGGTTTTTTGAATTATCCTGTATCCCTCCTTTCGCTCCATTAATCTCGGTTACAGTTGGCAGTTCCACCTCAATCCCTGATTTCACGCTCACACTGATTACGTCTGCACCATTTACGGCCACAGAATTATCCTTTCCTTTCTCTGCCTCATCAATCACCGGAGTTGCACCACCGAAGCGCAACCACTTACTTCCCATGGTGTAAGAACGGCGTTTCGGATCTGCACGCATCCAAGTCCCATATGGCTTCTCAACTGTGTCTCCTTGAGTTTCAAAAAGCTTGTCACAAAATCTGTCACTATGGCCGATTAAACCACAGATGAAACAAAAAGTTGGCACTGCTTCATACTTAAATCTTACCCAACACCATTCTGTTGTGTTCTTTCTTAATCTCATTCGTCTCTTTAATGGAACATCCAATGAAATTGACACACGGACTCGAAAGTAATCTCTCCAGATCCCAACGAAGTTGTTTGTATCTGATTACACAAACCTGCCTATGTAGTTACCAATATCTGTAACAACCCTCTGAGACATAAAACCGGCTCCCAAGTCATGAAGTTGCACCCATATTTCGAGGTTGTTTATGCACATTGTTCTGGGATCCATACCATCCTTTAATCTTTCAAACACTAAATGAAAACGCCCGAAAGTCCAAGGGCTTCCATCACAAACTCTTTTGATGTCAATTTCATGGTAAAATTGAAATAAAAAGAGATTTGAGTCCAACTGTTTCACGTACATTCCTTTACCCGGACGCCACAAGGACGCCATCTTATGTTGCATAGCCTGAAAGTCGATAGATGAATCAGTTAGAAACTTCCCTACCAGACACCATTTCGTATCTATTTCACTATGAATCGTTGAATCTTCCTCATAGGATATTCCTCCATGATCCTCATCCTCCATCGAGAATTTTGCAAAGCTTTCTTCCATCTCTGAAATTGCACGTTCTTGTCTGGCCATCTTCCTCTTTAATGAAAAGATTGTTTACAAATGAAACTACTAATCTTCAAACCGAAAAACTAATCATGAACGAGAGAACATTCTTACCATGTCAAAGGACAAGACAGTTGGTAGGTGTTTTTAACTTCTAACCAGGGGTGAGCTATTGTGAATATTTCTTAGTTTGAAGAAGAGAGAGGATTGAGAATAAATATTAAATGCATCATGGTTTTCTGTGATACACGTAGAACTAGTGAGGGTTAATGGTGTAATTTCAAATTACCAGGCGGAGCAAAATTTTATTGCATTTAGCAATCATGTTAAAATTTTCCTTGCGGGTTCCCTAATACTTCTGCTAGTGTTAAGGTTCTGTCAAGGGTATAGTAGCCTTCATTCCATCGAGTTGTTATTGGAGTCATTAAAAGGAGTAGGGTTTGTACTGTTATTAGACAGACTGAGAGCACACATTTTTTGGTGCAGTTTGTGAAATATATTGCTTTATCTTTTTTATCAGAACTTGATAGTCTAATTGCATTCTTTGTCTATTTAGGGAGTATCTGACTCATGGAATATGTATGTATCTTTTACTAGCGTCATTTTGCTTCCTATTGTTGAAAATGCTGCAAAACATGCAAGTGCAATCATGTTTGCTATGAAGGACAAACTTGTGAGTGCCTGAAATTAGTGAAATATGTCTTATTAGTTCAATGTAGTATATTAACCTTAAACCTTTTATAGGACATAACACTTGGAGTCACAATCGGGTTATCTGCTCAGATTTCAAAGTTTATGTCTATATCAATTTGGCATTGTAAAGTCACTAGCAACTACTGTACTTATAACGCAAGAGGCTTCCATCTTTCCCTACCATGATTTCATATATGAATTACGGAGACAGCTTATTTATAAAAATAATATTTGTTATATTTAATATTTTTCTGTTGATGGATGCAGATTCCATTTTGTGTGGTTGTCGGCTGGTTCATGGGACAACCTATGGACTTGAATTTTCAACTTTTGGAGACCGCTACGCTCTTCCTCACAGTGCTAGTTGTGGCATTTATGCTGCAGGTCTCTCTCTCTCCTTCCCTTTATCTCCCCCCTCTCTCACACGGCCACACACCCACAAACACACAATTTTTTCTTCTGTTTTCTGTTTTTCCATCGCAATTCTCAACTGGGAGTATTCAGCGCATGCAGTGCTACCAACACTAGATTATTCATTTGATTGGTGATAGTACATATAGCTCTTGGGAGGACTACTCCTAGGCTTTTAACTCTATACAGCTCCTAGGAGGACTACTCCTAAGCTCCAAACTCCATATAGCTCCTGGGAGGGCTACTCCTAGGCTCCTAACTCCACATAGCTCCTGGGAGGACTACTCCTAGGCTCCTAACTACACGCGGCTCCCGGAAGGACTAGGCTCCTACCTACATATAGCTCCTGAAAGGACTAGTCCTAGACTCCTAATTCCATACAGCTCCTTGGAGGACTACTCCTAGACTCCTAACTCCATACAGCTCCTAGAAGGACTGCCCCCAGACTCCTAACTCCATACAGCTCCTGGGAGGACTAGTCCTGGCCTCCCAACTCAGTCTAGTCCTAACACTACCAGTCCTGACTAGTCCAGTCCTGCGACCCCAACCTTGAGTATTCCCAGCACGTGAGACGCTGGCCCAAGCACATGATGGGAGTAACTGTCACGCATCAATTATGGGAATAATCAAGGCACATCTTAGAGGATCCTCAGAACATTCCTCGGCCAGTCCCGCACTGACACGTGTAAAACATCCACTCCCGCCAGGTGTCCTCCGCTCCCAGAACCAATGGCTACGATTCAAAGGTACCAACCCCAAAACCCTATCCTTGGGCTATAAATAGCCCAAGAAGGTAAGGTTTTGGGGTTAATCATTCTCACATACTGACATATACACACAGCCATCTCTCATTCCTTACTATCTTCATCTTCCCCAAAAGCGAGTTCTTACTCTCACGCCGGAGGCGCCGCGGGACCAAACCCCCCTTCCGGTGTTGTTTTCTAGGAGCCCCACAGCAGCTACACCACCACATCAGCGAAGGATCCAGGCACGGCGATAAAGGAGCAGCCCCGCCACCAGGAGTTATCATTTGGTGCTAGAAGGAGGGGCTCTCCATCCTTGGGTCTCGGTGCCCCTGGATTCATCTTCATCAACAAGCTCTTAAAAGAGTCCATTTATTCAACTTGTAAAAACCCAAGAAACCAACCTCTTCCATAAAAGCGAATGTTGTTTAGTTAAGCCACGTTTGTGTGTGCTATTGTTGGTTTTGATTGTTTTAGAACCTCGATTTTACTCTAGTTTGCATATTGCCTTTGTGTTTACTACCACCTTCTTGAGTAGTCCCAGAAGATTGTTTAAAAGCAGTCCCAGAAAGCCGTCTTTTACTACTTGTTGTTCTGGGTAGTTTTTACGATTTTCGAAAAGCAACCATAGATCATTATTGTTAGTTGGAAATTTTTGATTGTTGTTGTTGGTATATTTTAAAATGGCAAGACCAGGAAAGAATACTTCTGGGAGACCATCTGCTAGCACTCAGGTCCAGGAGCCATACCACTCCCAGACCCTTGATCCAGGAGCCGACAGAGAAGCGTTCCAGGAGCAACCATTGCAACACTCACCCGGGATGCCAGAAGCCTTATTGAGCTGAACCAATACAAATACACTAATGTCCCGGTGACCGAAGAGCACATGGCCAACCTTACAAGTGATGAACTTGCAGAAACAATTCGGCTCTACAGGAAGAAGCAAACTCGACTTCAGTGAGAAGCCGAACTTGAAGAAGAACTGGAGGAGTCCGGGGACTCCTAACAATCTAAAAGATCTGCCTTTGACCGGATTAGAGCTTAGGGAAAGAAAAACAAAAAAGGATCAGGGTAATAAGAAAGAAGCAGAAGCTGCTAAGCAGAGAAGGTTGGAAGAGATGCGGGAGGAAATCAGAAAAGAGAAAGAAGCAAAGCTCGAGCTGAAGAAAAGAAGCCACCACTAGTCCGGATAAGATATTAGTCAGGACTAGAGCAACCATATTTACTTAGAATTAATTTTTTAAGTAAAAAAGCTACCACTAGTCCGGACAAGATATTAGTCAGGACTGGAACAACCATATTTACTTAGAATTAATTTTCTAAGTAAAGAAGCCACCACTAGTTCGGACAAGATATTAGTCAGGACTAGAGCAACCATATTTAGAATTAATTTTCTAAGTAAAGAAGCCACCACTACTCCGGACAAGATATTAGTCAGGACTAGAGAAACCATATTTACTTAGAATTAATTTTCTAAGTAAAGAAGCCACCACTAGTCCGGACAAGATATTAGTCAGGACTAGAGCAACCATATTTACTTAGAATTAATTTTCTAAGTAAAGAAGCCACCACTAGTCCGGACAAGATATTAGTCAGGACTAGAGCAACCATATTTACTTAGAATTAATTTTTTAAGTAAAGAAGCCACCACTAGTCCAGACAAGATATTAGTCAGGACTAGAGCAACAATATTTACTTAGAATTAATCTCCTAAGTAAAGAAGCCACCACTAGACCGGACAAGATATTAGTCAAGACTAGAGCAAACATATTTACTTAGAATTATTTTTCTAAGGCAAAAGTAACCACTAGTTCGGACCAATGTTGAACCTGGACTAGAGCAAACATATTTACTTAGAAAAAATTTTCTAAGGCAAAAAGTAATCCTGGTCCGGGGCCATGCTTGAACCCGGACTAGCACAATGATCTTATACTTAGAAATATTTTTTCTAAGGCAAAAAAGAATCCTAGTCTGGGGCCATGCTTGAACCCGGACTACCACAATGATCTTATACTTAGAAAAAAATATCCCAAGGCAAAAAGCAAAACATTTCTCTCCCTCAACCCGGATTCGGGGTAATAAACAAGCACATTTTTCTCAAAGTAAACAAATTTTCTCTACTTAGACTTGGGTTGTTCTCTACATACCCAACCCGGATTGGGGGCAATAAAATACCAAGTTTTCCTCTCAAGCCAGCACAACTCTCCATCTTTGAATCCAGATTGGTCTTACATAGTCTAGTAATACCCTGGGTCCCGCAACACCCTAATCAAGCAACACCCGGGTCCAACAACAACCAGGTCCAAGGACACCAATGTCGAGGAACGCCCGGGTCCAGCAACACCCGGGTCCAACAACAACCAGGTCCAAGGACACCAATGTCGAGGAACGCCCGGGTCCAGCAACACACGGGTACATCAACAACATCTAGGTCCCGCAACACCCCGGGTCCAGCAACACCCGGGCCCAGCAATATCCTGGGTCCCGCAACACCTTGGTCCTGCAACACCCCGGGACCAGCAACACCCGGGTCTATCAACACCCAAGTCCAGCAACACCAGAGTCCAGCAACAGCATCTAGGTCCCGCAACACCTAAGTCCCTCAACACCCCAGGTCCAGCAACACCCGGGTCCAGCAACACCCGGGTCCAGCAACACCCCGATCCAGCAAAACCCCGGGTCCCGCAACACCCTAATCCAGCAACACCCGGGTCCAACAACAACCAGGTCCAAGGGCACCAATGTCGAGGAACACCCGGGTCCAGCAACACCCCGGTCCAGCAATACCCCGGGTCCCGCAACACCCTAGTCCAGCAACACTCCGGTCCAGCAACACCTGGGTCCAGCAACACCCTGGTCCAGCAATACCCCAGGTCCCGCAACACCCTCATCCAGCAACATCCGGGTCCAGCAACACCCAGGTCCAAGGACATCGAGGTCGAGGAACGCCCGGGTCCAGGAACAACACCTAGGTCCAAGAACAACACCTAGGTCCAGCAATACCCGGGTCTAACAACAACATCTAGGTCCCGCAACACCCCGGTCCAGCAATACCCCAGGTCCCGCAACACCCTAGTCCAGCAACATCCGGGTCCAGCAATACCCCGGTCGAAGGACAATGAGGTCGAGGAACGCCCGGGTCCAGCAACAAAACCTAGGTCCAAGAACAATACCTAGGTCCAGTAACAACATCTTGGTCCCGCAACACCCCGGTCCAGCAATACCTCGGGTCCCGCAACATCCTAGTCCAGCAACATCCGGGTCTAGCAACGCCCGAGTCCAACACACTTGGACTCGACAACAACTGAAATTCTCCAACACAAGTCCGGGTGGTCTACTGCAACACAATCCGGACTGGGGGGCAAGAAAATCACAAAATCTTCTAAGGACAACCAACTTTAGTCCTGATTCGCTGAACTCAGCGCACTCCGGACTGAGGGCCAAGAAAAACTCAACTCCTACTAAAGACGACCACCTTAGTCCTGATTCGCAGAACTCAACGCAATCCGGACTGGGTGGCAAGAAAAGCTCAACTCCTGCTAAAGACAACCACCTTAGTCCTGATTCACTGAACTCATCGCAATCCGGACTGGGGGGCAAGAAAAGCTCAACTCCTGCTAAAGACAACCACCTTAGTCCTGATTCGCTGAACTCATCGTAATCCGCTCAATTCCTGCTAAAGACAACCACCTTAGTCCTGATTTTCCGAACTCATCAAAATCCGGACTGGGGGGCAAGAAAAGCTCAACTCCTGCCAAAGACAACCACCTTACTCCTGATTTTCCGAACTCATCGAAATCCGGACTGGGGGGCAAGAAAAGCTCAACTCCTGCCAAAGACAACCACATTCATCCTGATTTGCCGAACTCAGCGCAATCCAGACTGGGGGAAAGAAAAGCTCAACTCCTTACAATGCCAACAACCTTAGTCCTGATTCGCCAAACTCAGCGCAATCCGTACTGGGAGCAAGAAAAGCTCAACTCCTGACAAGGACAACCACCTTAGTCCTGATTCGCCGAACTCAGCACAATCTGGACTGGGGGCCAAGAAAAGCTCAACTCTTGACAAGGACAACCACCTTAGTCCTGATTTGCCGAACTCAGCGCAATCCAGACTGGGGAGCAAAAAATAAAAGCTCAACTCCTGCCAAAGACAACCACCTCAGTCCTGATACGCCGAACTCACCACAATCCGGACTTGGGGGGCAAGAAAACCTCAAATTCTTCTAACAAAACAGTCAAAAGCTCATGTTCTACAAACAAACCCAAATTCACTCCCCCATCCAGAAAATCTGTATAAGGCAGTGGGGGGCACATGATAGTACATATAGCTCCTGGGAGGACTACTCCTAGGCTTCTAACTCTATACAGCTCCTAGGAGGACTACTCCTAAGCTCCAAACTCTATATAGCTCCTGGGAGGGCTAATCCTAGGCTCCTAACTCCACATAGCTCCTGGGAGGACTACTCCTAGGCTCCTAACTACACGCAGCTCCCGGAAGGACTAGGCTCCTAACTACATATAGCTCCTGGAAGGACTAGTCCTAGACTCCTAATTCCATACAGCTCCTGGGAGGACTAGTCCTAGACTCCTAACTCCATACAGCTCCTAGAAGGACTGACCCAAGAAGGTGAGGTTTTGGGGTTAATCATTCTCACATACTGACATATACACACAACCATCTCTCATTCCTTACTGTCTTCATCTTCCCCAAAAGCGAGTTCTTACTCTCACGCCGGAGGCGCCGCGGGACCAAACCCCCCTTCCGGTGTTGTTTTGTAGGAGCCCCACAACAGCTACACCACCACAACAGCGAAAGATAGGTTGACTTGGCATTTGAAATGGATAGACTTGCACTTGGTCTGCATTTTACTATACATGAAATATAGACAACTTAATCGTTGTAATAGGGATTATTTGGCACCACGCTATAATAGGGATTATTTGGCACTCTGTGATCATACTAATGTTGTCCAACATACAATAGGGACAGGGGAATGCTTATAAAATACTTGCAACATATTTAATATGAAAGAACCATGCAATTGGGATGTGAAGCTGGCAAGTAATTTAAATGTGCAGCAATATTTTTTACATGTTTCCTTGCCAGCTTTACATTGATTTCGTTCCTTCTAATAATCTATCCGGGTTACATGGCTCTGTTACATCATCTTTTAGCCATCTAAAAATGTCTGCTTGTACTTTGTGCAGAAGATGACTAATACTTGGAGTAGGGCGTGATTTGTGTATGTTCCACTCTCAATTGGAGAACACAACTCAGGAAAGTATGATGGTGTTCAAATGTTCAGCAGATGATGCTTTCCCATTCACAGTTTAACGCTGGATAATTTTTTGTTCTTTGACTAATTGAATAATGGTTTCGATAGTGTCAAAGAAGAAAAATGATGTGTGTAAACATTTTTGTCATGGATCATCATCTTTTACACAACTCACTCACACATGATTCCTGTAAAATTCTTAATCAACAATCTTCCTCTGTATACAAATAGATCAAATCACCATATCTTCACATGTTTTATACATTTTGGAAGTTCTATGGCGTTAATTCATTAGTTTTCTGGATGTTTTCTAAAGTAATAATGCTGCGAGAGAAGCAATCGACTATTAATGCAAATTGACACCAATTTTTTTTACAAACAAATTGATAATAATTTAAGGCTTAATGATCTTTTAAATCTCAAAATTTGCGTCAATATACTCATCGATCCCATTATCATACCTTTTTGTCCCTCAGGTACTAAAAATAAAAAATTTTATTCTTAGACCGACCTGTATTCAGCAGGTTTTTTTTCTGATCCAAAAGTAAAAAAACACATTTTAAATACTAAAGCGCTAAAAAGATACGTTTTTAAATTTTAGGGTTTTGTGAGTATAGTGATACAAAATTTGAGACCGAAAAGGTTATTAAGTCATAATTTAATTATCAAGATCATGTACCGATGGTTGGGGACATGGCATGTACATAGGGGAAATACCCATTCTCGGGTATTTCACCTAGGAAATTTTTTTGAGAAATTTGGTTACATGGAGCTCTCTGCAATTTAACATTTTAGAATGAAATACAAATATGAATGCAAGCAGTCAACTGTGCTAACTATAAGTACCAAAATAGAAAATAACATAATTGATCAAACCCAACAACTCTCATCTACTAATAAATTATATTTTTGACAATATTAACTGCTGATAATGATATATCAGTAAATTTTATTTATTCAAAGCCTCTGAAAAATTTGTCAAAAAAAACCCCACTTAGTAGTAGCAAGCCTATGATTGAGCAAAACAGTCGATTCGGTTAAAATTTGAATAGAACCGAATAATCGATATTACAACTTAAAAGTAGCACTTTTATTTATTCAAAACCTATGAGAAATTTGACAAAAAGAAAAAATCTCATTCAGAAGTAGCAAGTCTAGGCCTGGTAAACGGTCAGTTCAATTAAAAATCGAATCGAATCTAACCTAACTGAACCGAACCGAAATAACCAAAAATTGAACTTTTATATTTTTAAAAACCGAACCAAACTTGTCTTTCAAACCGAACCGAAATACTTCAAATTTTTCGGTTCGGTTAAAGAACTGAACTTTTTATAAAAAATTGCAGCTTAAATAGAAAGAATACGTAAATAGAAGATACAAGATCCAACATTTATAAATCAATAACGATTGATATCCATAATTAAAAAGATTAACACACCCTTTGCAAAAACAAATACAGTAGCCATAAAGCATCAGTTTTAGTGTTAATCTGTTACAGTTAATGAAAAAACTGTTAAACGAGCAGCTAGCTAGCCGAAAATGTCTGAAGTGTTACGAATGCTTGAAGGTGACGGACTAGTAGAAAGATGGGAAACATCTCAGAGAGTGGAGTCGAGCAAATACAGAACACAACTGTCCTCATCAGAGCAATTTTTGAACCTCACCGACGGCTCGATAGTGATTAATGTCCAGGCCATTGAATTGTGTGGCCCCAGATGATTTGAGTCCGAAAAACAAGACACATGTATTAGTTGTAATAGTCCATTCATTCCCGGCTCAATCTCTCTAATCGTATGAAATATATGATCTCTGTCCTAAAACACCATTACCAGACAAGTATGTTGTAGAAAAAGTTAATATGAAGATAAAAACTAAATTCGTACAAGCATTCCAAAGGAATATTACACCTGCATTAAGTAGATTAAGTTTAAATTGGCATCACAACCTAACATGATCATTGTAAATATTTTTAAAAAAAATCCCAACGACTAAATTGGCAGACAATTTTCCACGCTTACACCCCCCCAAAGAAGAAAACTCCTCTTCGCAAAGGGGTACAACAAAGCAATCACGCAATTGTACACCATATACTTGGTGGTGGCACTAAACTTCTGATACCCCTTGATGACTTTGTTCACAGCATCAAGGAAATCCATTTCTGTTACAGTTTTTCTTCTTGCTCGAATAACATACATACCAGCCTTTGTGCATACACTTCTTAAATCCGCTCCTGAACAAAAACGTGTATTATTCACATAACAAATTACATGTGAAAGAAGAAGAAGAAGATATTCCTGCCTTCTGCAAGCAGACTTGATAACAATCATTCATTCAATATAAACAATGGAAGCCAACCCTTTCATACTTGTGTTCTAACTCTTGGTTTCTCTTTGGGCAAAAGTCAGGTTTATCTTAAAAAGGCTCCCTCTCTTGCAGATTTTTTTTGGGTATACATATACAAGCTTGTTCTTGGACAATGACTTTGTTTTTACATATCCGAAATGTGCTATATTTAGACATGCCACTAAATGCCATGTGCATCTTTAGAAGGGTCCTTCGTTTGTAATTTTATTCAATATATAGAAGCTTGGTCACAATGTCTCTGTACTGTATCTTATAGTTTATAAACGTATAATCATAGATAGATCTAATTTTTGAAAAGCCTGCTAATACCAAAAAAACCCACTACTTTTTGTTTGATTTATGTAGTACATCAGTTCTTTGCAAATTAGTCAAATTTCCAGAACAAATTAAAACATAGCAAGGACAAGCATATAGGACGAAGTCATACCTGTCGAATTTGGACAAAGACGAGCTAAGAATTCAAATCGAATGTCCCTTTCGTAGTTCATAGTACGTGTATGGATCTTAAATATTTACGTCCTACTTTCTAGATCAGGTAAGCCAAACTCAACTTTACGATCTAACCTCCCAGGATGAAGCAACGCTGGATCAAGTGTGTCAGGCCTGGAACAAACAAATCATTAGACAGTTGGCAAGTTACAATTACCGATAAACCAGTTCAGGAGTCCAGAAAAATAGGTAATCGACATCCTAACTACACATTACAATGGCAAAAACCTAAATCATTACGCTGGGATAAACTGCTTCTATTTTTCTTAATCTATTTCTTTGATTATTTTTACATTTGATTCATTCTACTAATTATTCTATTTGTGTCTATATTCTATATTTTAAACATTCTACTTCTATTCAATTCCTTTTTATTTATCAATCTTTACGGCCTGAAATCTCAAGCAGTAACCTAAAATTAACTAGCCCCTGTACATTTTAATTTATCGTGAGAGTGACTAAAAGTGAAAATCCAAACACAACGGATGTTAGTGTAATGAGTTTGATATGGAAGACATTAGTGACAAATTTGGTCACTTATTGTTTTGGCAATTTTAGTTTTTTTAGCTCTAGTAAAGACCAACCCAGTGGAAAAAAATGCCTGGGTTCCAACCTTGCGAGTACAATTCATCGGCTATATACAAGAGATGCGATCTTAACCTGTTTGTCGTCATCAGAACTTTAATATTTCCTCGAACGTCAAATCCATCAAGCTGATTTATGATCTCAAGCATTGTGCGCTGAACCTCATTATCTCCGCCCACACCATCGTCAAATCGTGCACCTCCAATTGCATCTATCTCATCAAAAAACACTATGCAAGCCTTCTTTGATCGTGCCATCTGCCAAAAAGAAAATGTGTTAGTTGTATTCTCAATAACATGTACGAGAGATTTTGGACACTAAACATCTTGTAACCTGAAACAACTCGTGAATTATGCGAGCACCCTCACCAACATACTTCTGAACAAGCTCACTTCCAATCACACGAATAAAGCATGCATCAGTTCTATTGGCTACAACCCTAGCTAGAAGTGTTTTACCCGTTCCAGGAGGACCATAACAGAGAACTCCCCTTGGAGGGTCAATTCCAAGCTTAACAAACTTCTCAGGGTGAAGCATAGGTAACTCAACAACCTAAAATTGAACAGGTAACACCAATAAGTAAAAAATAACATTGATAACTAAAACTTACATGAATGCAAATATGTAAATGATATCTATTTTCACATTAAAAAGGATATTATTACAAACCTCTCGAATTTTCTCAATCTGTTCATTGCATCCACCTACGTCGTTATATGTAACATCAGGCTTTCCTCAACAGTCATCATAGTGACACTTGGATCAATACAGATCCACACTATATTATTTTCTGTAGGTTAGTATTATGCAGGATATCAGAAGTTGGTGAAGGCGATGAATGAAGATGATTTTGGTGACCCTTCGATCTTTCTCCAAAAGCAACCACAACAAGCAACAAGACTCGTCTTTTCTTTTTCCTTTTTATCAAATAAACCTTCTGGAATTAAGAATTAATATATAGAATATTTTGGTAATGGGACATCTATAAAAGGCCTAACAGCCATGTAGTATCGACCTAACATTTGGTTTTCGTGGACTAACACGTTTGTGGTCTGACCAGGTGCAATTAGTATAGCAGAAGTTGTAAAAGGTTTGGTGTAGACTGCATCAATCTCAACTACTGTCAAATTGTAAACCAGCAATTGCAAAAAAAAAACTTATCATTGAGGGCTGTATTTATGATTCTTAAAAGATATGTCTTCCCTTTTCAACCTCCATGGCAGGGGTATCTACAAACATGAAACTGATTAACATGTGACTTCGGAAATTCCTCATTTAGCAGTGTCACCTAATTAACATATCCTACTAATGTTTATCGTAACAAGGAAAGAGAGGCCCTAGTTTGCCATTAATTGTATGTGAATTGACATATCTGGGGGCAATCCCAAGATGTTTCCTTGCTTGACAACCTCTTCCACATCTACATGCCCCCATTCACCTGCACTCACCACAAAAATTTTATTTTGTCAGGAATCAAATGATAGCTGATTTAGTTCCAAGTGACATTTTTTTAACCTGAACTCACCAAATGCCGAAATCTCTTCTCTAGCTGGCATTGGAAAAGGAAATGAGGTTCCTAGTTTTAACATAATGACTATTGCACCATAAATTGTAGCTCTGAGCCAAAGAATATGTTCATGCCACTAGACTATCACTAGACTATCTCATCGCACTCCTCGAATAACACTTTATTTATATAGAGACACGAAATACATTCTCTAACTAAACATGTAAAATAAATTTTCAAAGAACAAATGTACAATGGGAGCAAGCATTTTGATTCTTAACAATAAGATCAGTTTTCGAGTTGCATTTGATCAATTGCATATTCAATCGATATGCGTATGTGTAAATACTCGATTGATCAACAAAACAAGGTTCATCAATGAATAAATGAATAATTACACATAATCATAACATTGTTATAGTTATTATCAAAATAAAAGTAAAATGGTTAACTACTCCTACAGAGGCGACCTAGTAGCTAAAGAAAAAAGAAAAGCCGAAGTCATAGCAAATCAGAAGGAAAACAAGTAAACTTAAAGTTCATAAGTTGCCACTAAAGATCAGCGAAAACTATCTACATATTTACGCAAGACAGAATAATAAGTAAAAACAAATAATATAAATTGTTCCAACAAACTGCTAAGGCTGCGCATTTCTATGGCTCAATTTTTCGGCCGGTAAGAAGTGTCATTTTCCAACATGAAACCACTTGATAAACCGATCCGAATCACAACCCGAGTCATAGATCCCAAAAAATGCCCCGGTATCCAAAATCACAGTTACAACTGTTGAAATCCAAATACAAAAAGTTAATCAAGTAGGATTCTTAAAGTAAATCCTTCTTCTTCTCAAATAAGTATTCTATTTAACTTCCAATTCCCTTGACTTATAGTCCACCTCCTTCCTTATTTGCACATTTTCCAACTCAAATTCTGATTTTATTTATTTTCCTAAAAAATAAAGTTAAAATTTTTTATTTATTAATAAAATTACGAGAATGAACATTAATTAGGTATTAATAATATGCAATAATATGGACCTATCAAATGCCCACATACCTATATTTTTCTCGTCCTCGAGAAAAATCGAAAAAAAAATGCTAACTAAGAAAAGTACTATGCTCCTTTTCATAGGCGTGACAACAAATCTTAGGTTTATCAACTCGTTAAATTCATAGATGATCTCTACAAGAGGAGTGTTGTCTCATAAGGGTTTACCGAAGATATACCCATAAAATCTATGAACTACTTTAGTAAGTGTCCAAACTCTATCAACAATAATATTCATCGGTGTCAACACGAGAATTTTTAGGAAAATACATGCCTTTAAGACTCTTCTAATTATAGCCAATATATAGGTATCAATAATTCACTTATATCGACTCGAAACGTTTACAAAAAATCCCAAGGTGTGTCGTGCAAATAGGTCTATAAAGAATCAATTGAGTAAGTACATTTCCATTTTTTCAACCAAAATTGAACGGACCCAATCTCTATCAAAACAAGTATCTAGCTAAAATTCACAATTTTGTTTACTAACTGTGCAATGTCCATTTTCTTAGTCTTTCTATGTTACCCATATAGCGAGTTTTGGGCCAATGACTCCCCAACCAGATGGTCTTAGGGCACTAGGTTTTGAAATACCTCTACGGACTTAATTACTCGAGTAACAAAGGTCACAAAACAAGGCTAGTCAATTTTACTACTTGTGCCCATCATCTCAAATTTTTTCTTTTTTTATTTGTGAGGAATATTGGGTATTGAAGTAGTTTATTCAAGCATCTTTTTTTTACTTTTCTTTTTTTTCCGCAAAAATTTGACTCGACATTGTTTCAACATGTGGGCTCTGTCTCAGATTTCGAAAACTTCCCTAAACAATCTTTCCTAAAAAGACCTTGTGCAAATGTGTCATTTCTACTCTTAAGTAAAAATTCGTTCGACACAAGTTTCATGAAGACAACCTTACTCAACTACGGTCAAATCATCTCAAGGCATTATATATATAAGTTTTGAAAAACTGCTAAAACCAACTAGTATTAAAGTACAAGAGTGGACTGGATAACTTGGCTAAAATATCTCTGATTTTTTTGGATTTTTTCATTTTTTTTCATTTTTTTGGATTTTCTTATATATATATAAGTACTACTAAACCCCTCCCCCATACCTAAATCATGCATTGTCCTCAATGAATGCAAATGAGAGAAAAAAATGACAAAGTAAAAGGACGAGAAAACCTGATAAGGGCATGATAGAGGAACACAATTACCTATAACACACACACACAGACTCACACACACATAGTTACTCCCCCATACCTACACTTTATTATGGGAGACATACAGAAAAAACATTTGTTAACCAATACCAGAGCGTGGGAAAACTATCTTCGTAACACAATCAACACACATGTGAAACTCACCCATAAGAACAACATTATCCACTAGAGAGATTAGATCATGCATCAAAATAAAACTCATAGCACTAACAAAATCCATAGACCAATTAGACGCTTCTTTATGTTGTTTAAGCAAAGTAATGACTTGAAATTCTTGGTTATGAACTTTGCTACTAGAAATAAGAATATCATGAGTTTTATTATCAACTACCAAATACTGATTAAGAGTGGAAAATGATAGAATAGGATCAAGTGTGGGTGGCTCGCCAACAGAAGTCTTAACAACGGTCCTAAGATCAAAATAACTATCCTCAAGTTGCGTTTCATGATTAGAACAAATGGCATTCAATTCCTCTAACATCTCATCACAAGTGAAATTCTTATACAACTCATGAAGTTTTATATTGCTCTCATACTCACACGAAACATCTTCCTCAAGAAGAGACTCAACCGCATTATCCTCAAGATTCGTCCAAGACACAACCTTATTTATCAAATTAACTCCTACATGTTGTTCAAAAAGCTCATTAGGTTGATTTCCTACATTAAAGATATTCAGATCTATCGACATATTTCCAAATGTGAGTTTCATCGAACCATTTCTACAGTTAATCAAAGCATTAGAGGGGGCAAGAAAAGGCCTTCCTAAAATGATGGGGATTTGATTTTTGAGATTTTTGACTGGTTCAGTTTCTAGCACAACGAAATCAACGGGAAAGACAAAATCACCATTTTTTTATCAAAACATCTTCAACTATATCCTTTGGAATTTTGACATAACGGTCAGCTAATTGAAGGGTGATATTAGTATTTTTCAATTTACCTAAACCCAAGGCTTGATAGTAATGGAAGAAGATTCACACTATCTCCTAAATCGAGTAAAGCTTTATCAATGAAGGTATTACCTATGACACAAGAGATGGTAGGACAACCAGGATCCTTATACTTCACAGGGATTTAATTTGACAGGATAGAACTAAAATGAGAAGTTAGGATAGCTTTCTTAGGAATATGGGTGGTTTTTTATGAGTACACAAATCTTTTAGACACTTAGCATAAGAGGGAACTTGTTGAATTGCATGAAAGATTGTTGAGATTTAAGTAAAGCTTCCATACTCTTTTCAATGAAATTCAATTTCTTATCAGATTCACTAAAATCAGGAGGATTCAGGGGGACTGAGTTAGAATAATAATCAAGGATTTGAGGAGAATATGAATTGGGATTTTGAGTTGGGTATGGACCAGGATTGGGATTTTGAAAAGCAGGCTGAGAATTTTGATTAAACTGATTGTATTGACCTTGGTTTCATGAGAAATTTGGGTGATTTTTCCAACCAGGATTGTATGTGGTGCATATGGATCATTTCTAACTCTAGGTTTAAACATCGCATTGACTTGTTCACTTTCAGGGCAATTGTCTATTACATGATTAGAAGAACTACAGTTTGCACAGATTGAAAATTGAGAAGACACATTGTTGGTTTCTAAGGCCTCTAGAAGTTAAGTGAGTGTAGCTAACTTAGCTTCGGTTGCAATATAATTACCAACTACGTATAAACTCTTAGATCTTTCAGGTTCCGGATTAGGTTCCCTAGTTGTAGTATAGTGGTAAGTATTCCTTCCTGTCACGCGGGTGACCCGGGTTCGATCCCAGGCAGCGACGCCAAAAACTTGATATATAAAATAACTGCAAGTGCACAGTGGTTAATTGTAGCAAATACAGGTCGATCCACAAAGACTATGAATTTTCAAAACCCTAACAATTTAAATTAGGTGAACTAGATAATAAGATTTGAGAGGAGTTTGAATTAACCTAATTAGCAAATAGATCAAATAATATGGAAAACCTAGGAATCCGAATCCGTTAATCAATCACAATTAAAATCAACTCGCCCTAAAATCAATTCTCTTTTACTCAAAAATAAATTTTAATTAACGAGACAAGCATATACTATGAAACTTGTTATCTAACAATAACCCATCAAAATTTCATGGAGCAAGCATGGCTATGAAAAATAAATCTGGTAGCAATAATATATCAAAATCACTTTTACAATTAAACAATTAAGCACCAAGAAAAATCATGATAATCAAATAATAGGAACGAGAAGATATCAAAGTAATTAAATTAACTTCATCTTCATCATAGAGAACAAATTTAGCTACACATGATAAAAAGATGAACAAAACAAATAACTAACTGGGTGTCTTGGGTGTGTTGGGATGTGTAAAATACAAGATGGGAGACCCATATATATAGGGAAAATATGAGGCTTTGGGTCTTGGAATATAAGTAGGATTCTTAAAGTAAATCTTTCTTCTTCTCCAATAAGTATTCTATTTATCGTCCAATTCCCTTGACTTGTAGAATAGTCCACCTCCTTCCTTATTTGCACATTTTTCAACTCAAATTCTGATTTTATTTATTTTCCTACAAAACAAAGTAAAATAATTTATTTAATAATAAAATTACGAAACGGACATAAAATAGGCATTACTAATATGCAATAATATGGACCTATCATATTCGGTCTCGAATCGAGCTTATATTGTGGTAAGCGAAAAATAATATATCACATTTTTCATATTTTTTTTCAAATAAAATACCTACATTTATGTTACAAACAAGTATAACTAAATATTATTATATAATATTGACTTATAACCTGTACAATGCACGGGTTTTTAATTTTTTCAATAAAACAAATAAATGAATGAATTATATTTGTTTTGTATCGAGTTTAATATTTTAATGCAGAAAAAGGTGTCATTAATTTAAATAAATGAATTTTAAATGTGTCATTAATTTAGACACTGATCAATAAAGATAATAATATTCACAGCGAAGCTGGAACAGGGTTTTTCCTCCAGCCTTCATATTATTGACATTTTCAATCCACGAAGCTTTCTCCTGAGAAAATAATTAAATAGAGGAAATTTGAGATCTTAACAAACTTGCAGCATATCTAATATTTAATTTTAACAAAAGATACTTACAGATTCACTCATGTTAATCCATTCATTAAATCCACATTTTTCGGCATCATCTGGAATCTTTGATGGGAAAAAAAAGAGAAAGAACTGAATTAACAGTAAGGAAGTGATATAAAAAAGTTGGACAGAAAGTAGAGATGTTACCAATCCAGTGGTTGAGCGTGGATGATTCTGGTAATAACGCTTCAGAAAGTCAGTAATCCTATAATCAAACAAGATAACAGAATAGAATCAAAACATTTGGTGAACACCTTTATTTGAATAAGAAAAAAAAAAGAGGTTAAAAATTACATGAACATAGAGTATGCGTCCATCTCTCTCGCCAACAGAGTTTTTCTTCTTTGTTTTTTCATGGATGTGGTTGCCACAGTCTGTTTAAACAACAAATTATAAATAACAACATATAAATTACAGGGGCTTATGCTAGCAAATTGGAAAAACAAAAGTTGACAAATAACCCCAAAATCTGAAAGGAAATTCGATATAAACAGACCTTATTGGCTTTTCCATTTTTCCTAGCGAAAATTAAAAGAAAAAAAACTTGTCAGTTGAGATTTATCGTTTATTCGTTAAAACCAGAAAAGTTAATAGGGGAAAAAAATTACTTCTTGCTATCAGCTTCCTTAGTCCCTCTTGTTACCACCATGGTATCTGTAATTTTAAGCCCTATCTGCAATTTTAAGCCCTAATATATTAGACGATAGAGAGAGTAGCTGATGGATATATATGGGTGTTTGGGTGTTTTGTTTGGGCCGACCGGATTTGGATATCACAACTCTACTTGTCTTGTGCATGCCAAGTTCTCGGGACTTTAAAACCATCCATAGTCTCTAACTTGTAGGTTCCCCTTCCTTGAACACTTTTAACCTTATAGGGTCCTTCCCAGTTTGGGGCAAGCTTTCCTTTCTGCCCTACTCCAGAGGCTTCCACTTTTCTAAGGACTAAATCTCCTTGCTTGAAGAACCATTCCTTAACCCTTAGGTTGTAATAGAACGAAGCTTTCTTCTGATAGTTCACTATCTTCGCATGTGCTTCATCTCGTACTTCATCGATTAAGTCCAAGGCTAATCTTTGCCCCTCCTCATTTTCCTCAACATTAAAAGCCTGGATTTGGGGAGATGAGTGCGATATTTCTACAGGGACAACTGCTTCTGCCCCATACGCCAATATGAAGGGAGTGGCTCCAGTAGTGACTCTACAAGTAGTTCTGTAAGCCCAAAGTATTAGGAGTATTTCATCCACCCAATTATTCCTAGATTTATCAATCCTCTTCTTTAGTCCATCTAGGATTATTCGATTTGCCATTTCCGCTTGCCCATTGGCTTGCGGGTGAGCTACGAAGGTAAATCGTAACTCAATCTCATTCTTATCGTAATACTTCTTGAATCCCTCATTGTTGAATTGTGTTCCATTATCGGTAACTAGGATACGAGGAATTCTATAATGGCACATGATGTTTTCCCACATGAATTGTGCAACCTGCTTAGTTATGATTTTGGCCAATGGTTTGGCTTCAATCCACTTAGTAAAATAATCAATGGCTATAATAAAGACTTCCTTTGTGCCGAGGCCATAGGGAAAGGTCTAAGTATATCCATTCCCCACATAGCAAAGGGGATGGGAGAATTGATGGAGGTCAGCATCTCGGGGGTTTATCTAATGACATATGCATGCTTCTGACAGCGGTCACACTTTTTCACGTACTGTTTGGCATCGACCATCATTTCTGGCCAATAGAAGCCCAAACGGATTATCTTATGAGCTAGTGCTCTGCCCCCCCAAGTATTTCCCACAGATACCTTCATGCACTTCTTCAAGAGCCAAGCGGGCCTCATCGGGCCTGAGACATCTTAAGTAAGGAACTAAATATGATCTTTTGTACAAAATCCCATCTATCAAGGAGTACCTTAGTGCTCGAACAGCCAACTTCCGTGCTTCAGTTGCATCTCTTGGCAACCAACCGGTTTGAATATGTGTCTTAATGAGATCTATCCATGACGCCCCCAGTCTATACGAGTTACAAGCTTAACATCAATGCTCCGTGTCCTCAGAACGCGGAAGTATAAACTTCCTGAACTTTTCTCTATCTCAGATGAAGCAAACTTTGACAATGCATCTGCCTTAGCATTTTCCTCCCTTGGGATGTGCTCAACATGACACTCATCGAATTGGGTCATCACTTCCCCTAATAGGCGAACATACTTAGCCATTGTATCATCCCTTGCTTCAAACTCTCCCTTGACCTGGGATATTACCAGCTTTGAGTCTCCACAGACTTTTAAGTTCTTGACCCTTAGTGTTCCTGCTAGGCCGAGGCCAGCTATCAAAGCTTCATATTCTGCTTTGTTGTTCGTAGTTGGGAAGTCTAACTTCATAGCATATTAAATTAAGAACCCATCGGGGCTTTGTAAAACCAAACCCCCGCCACTTGAATTTGTTTTTGATGCTCCATCAAAATAGAGTACCCAATATTCATTCTCCTTGACTTCCTTCCCTTTATCACCTTCTGTGTTCGGAGGTACAGTATCTTTCGGCCCCCCGACTTCTTGGTTGGGTATGGTACATTCCACCATGAAGTCATCCAATGCCTGGGCTTTTATTGCCGTTCGTGGCTTAGACTAGATGTCGAATTCTCCCAGCTCTATTGCCCACTTGATCAACCTCCCACTAGCCTTGGGACTATGAATGATATTACGCAGGGGCTAATTTGTTAGCACCTCAATTTGATGAGCCTGAAAGTAAGAACGTAACTTTCTTGAAGCCATTACCAAGGCTAAAGCAAACTTCTCAATAGTGGAATAATTCAACTCAGCTCCATGCAGAATTTTGCTAACATACTACACGAGTTTCTGGATTTTAAGTTCCTCCTTAACCAATACAGCGCTCAAGGCATTCTCTGAAATAGCCAAGTACAAGTATAAAACTTCGTTCAGAGCTGGCTTGGCCAACAATGGGGCATGGGTCATATACCTCTTTAACTTCTCGAATGCCTTCTGGCTTTCCTCACTCCATACAAAATCATTTACCTTTTTTAAGGATTTGAAGAACGATAAGCACTTGTCCCCAGACTTGGAGATGAATCGCCCCAACGCTGCAACCCTTCTAGTGAGCTTTTGAACATCTTTAATAGTTTTTGGTGGTTCCATGTCTAGGATTGCCTTTATTTTGTCGGGATTGGCCTCAATTCCTCTCTTGGAGACCATCAATCCCAAAATTTTTCCAGATCCTACTCTGAAAGCACACTTTGTAGGATTCAACATCATCTTGTGGTACCTCAGGACCTCGAAAGCTTCCCTCAAATGGGTTATATGGTCAGTCTTCACTAGACTCTTAACTTGTCATCAACATAAACTTCCATGGTTTTACTAATAAGATCCTTGAAAATTTTATTTACCAACCTTTGATAGGTGGCTCCTGCATTCTTGAGACCAAATGCCATAACAAGATAACAATAAACACCAAAGTCAGTGATAAATGATACCTTTGGGATGTCGTCCTTGTGCATCTTGATCTGATTGTATCCACTAAATCCATCCATGAAGCTTAACATCTCATGTCCAGCAGTGGCATCTATCATTGTATCTATCCTTGGTAACGGAAAACAATCTTTTGGGCATGCATCATTTAGGTTAGTGAAGTCCACGCACATTCTCCACTTTCCATTTGCCTTCTTTACCATTACAAGATTTGCTAACCATTCCGTAAATTGAATCTCTTCAATGAAACCAGCCTCTAAGAGCTTTTCTACTTCTTGTTTAATAGCTTCTTGCCTCTCCGGAGCGAAGCTTCTTTTCTTTTGCTTCACTGTCTTCCGACTTGGATCTACATTCAGCTTGTGAGTGATCAGTTCGGGGTCTATACCTGGCATATCAGCCACCGACCATGCAAACACATCAATATTTTCTTGTAAAAATTTCACCAACTTCCCTCTAAGGGGCTCCTCTAGTGTTGCTCCAACGAAAGTCACCTTCTCAGGATCCTCGGGGGCTAAAGGAATCGAAACCAAGTCTTCTGCTGGCTTCCCTCTTTTCTCATCATTCTCTCGGATATCCAAATCTTCAATAGGCAGAACCTGCCCCCACAACTCCATCTGCCCTCAATGAGGCCACATAACAACTTCTAGCCATTTTTTGATCTCCTCTTTCGTCTCCAATCCCATTCCTGGTGGGAAACTTCATAATTGAATGGTAGGAAGAAGGTACTACCTCAAAGGCATGTATCCCTATTCTTCCCATAATCACGTTGTAAGTTGAACTAGCCTTCACCACCACGAAGTCCAACATCTGTGTTGCTTTCCTTGGCTCCTGTCCTATGATCGTTGGCAACTTAATTATCCCTTCCACAGAACATTCTACTCCTGCAAATCCATATATCGGCATGTCAGTCGGGGTCTATTACGAATTATTGTAACCCATTCTTAAGAAAGTATCATGAAGCAAGATATCCGCCGAGGCTCCATTATCTATAAGGACCCTCTTCACTGGGCTGTTCCCTATTATCGGTGTTATGACCATCGGGTCGTCATGAGGAAATTTCACACCTTCTAAGTCAGAATCATCAAATGCCATTGTTACTTCTGTCCTAACCCTCTTCGGGGCTTCCCCGACAAAGTGCATGATTTCTCTTGTATATGCTTTCCTTGAATTCTTGGATAAACTAGCAGCATTTGGTCCCCCAAAAATTGTATTTATCACAGGTCCTCGGGATCGCGGTCCTCCAAAGATCGCATTTATCACCGGTCCCCTAGGTTAGGGATTTCGCCCTTAATCATCTTGATCTCTCTTACGATCATCAAAGTTCTTTCTCACATTGTTGTTCCTATCTCCTTCATCTCCAGTGTACTTGTTCAATCTCCCTTTTCGAATGGGGAATTCAATTTCATCTTTCAGTTGTCTACACTCATCGGTGTCATGACCAACATCTTTGTGAAATTTGCAATACTTGCCCTTATCGAGTTTGGCAGGATCAGCCTTCAGGGGTTTAGGCCAACGAATATCTCGATCTTTCTCGATTTCCATCAAAATCTGGCTTCTAGGAGAATTCGGGCTTAGCATACTCAGTGAACTTTTGTCCAGGTCCTCCCTTCTTCGGGGTTGAGTCATTGCTTTGCTCAGTTCTAGGATACTTGTCCTTTGTAATATATTCCAGATCGGTTTTCCGCTTCTTACCTCCAGTAGGCTTGTTACTTACTGCGGTCTTCCTCATGCTCTCATCCACCTTAATGTACTTCCCGGCTCTATCTTGGAGCTGCAACATGCTTTCATGGGGCGTTTGGCCAAGGACATCTTGAAGAACTCATCCCTAGTTCCCTGTTGCAGTGCTATCATGGCTACCTTGTCATCAAGGTCCGGGACTTTTAAAGCTTCCTTTGTAAAACGATTCAGGTAATCTCTCAAGGATTCCTTCGCTCCCTGTACAATGCTTATAGATAATGGGAGATGAACTGCTTAATAAAAGCCTGACTTAATTCTCTGAAGGACCCAATAGAATTCGGGGTAAAACGACTATACCATCTTTGAGCCATACCCGACAGGGTTTGAGGAAAGGCCCGACACTTAATAGCGTCATTCATGGGCTGTAACAACAGTGCATTGGAGAAGGTCCTGACATGATTAGTGGGATCTCCCATTCCATCATAAGCTTTGATAGTGGACATCTTAAACTTCCTTGAGATATGGGTATTCATTATCTCTTCAGTGAATGGTGGAGTAGGATCATCGGGATCTCCAAGGGGAAGAATATTACTTGGATCAACTCTCGGGACTACAACGCTTCTTTGTGACGGACCATCCAGGTCTATGATTGGAGGAGGATTTCTCCCCTAGGTAGTAATGGGGGTCTGGGAGCCTGGTGTGCTTCTAAGTCGCGCTTTATCCTCTGAATCTCAGTCTCGTGGGCCTTGATACTCTCCTGCACCTCTTGGGGATTCACCTCTCGGGTTCTCCTAGGATGTTGGTTGCCATCAACCATCGGTTTTTTGCCAACACGTCTCCTTCTTGGGGCCACTTCATCATCCGAAGATTCGGAATCTCTCTCAGTTTAAGGACCAGAAAATTCCTAATCCTCCGGGATAGGAGCCAAACCTTGAATGTAGGGGGGTGTTTGCCTCCGTACTTCACTCCGTCCAGCATGCCCACTTCCCTCAACCTCGGGGTAAAGAGGCATCCCATAAGGGGGGTTAGTAGTCATAATAGTTGAATACTCATACCCAATAGGTCGAGAAATCTTAGGTGTGTGTAGTTGCTGAAGTTTGGGACTCGTCCCTTGAGTAGCCGAGGAAATCGTCCCTCGTGGCTGAGGTCCAGTTGCTCCTACCTAGGCTTCTCCTTAGGTGGCGGTATAGGTTGAATGCAGAGGTACCTCCGCGGTTGACGAAATCGTTTGGGTTGTCCCCGCGAGTATCCCTCCTTCAATGGCGCTACTTGTTCTCCGTGTTCTCGCCATGGTTGTTATTATGCCTTCCCACAGACGGTGCCAAATGTTATGGATAAAAACTTAAGATATATTAATTGTTGTATTTTATACTAAGGTTCGGGAGCTCAAGGCTTTTAATGGCTGCTCTCATGTTTCGTAGCTTAACTCTGCCCTTACGAGATGCCTATGTATCTCTGTGAATTAGAGAATCAAGCCAAAAAACGTAGTTCTGATTGGCGAGGGCGAGACCCCTTATATAGATGTTGGGAGTCCTTGAATTGGACTTGGGTTAGGAACTTGGTGGGCAAGTCTTTTAATTAGAATGGACTTTGGAGTCCTAGGAAGTAGGAAGCTGATTTCTTATCCCAGGAAGTAGAAATGGGAAGGTAGGGATTAACAAACACAACAATTACACACCTAATAAGTATGCTCCTAGAAAAAGTTGTGTGCATTGTAAAAGTGTTAATCATCTATCTGCTAACTGCAAGTCTGTTAAGAATGCTCCCATGCCTTTAACTCCTTCCATGCCTAACATGTCTATGTTACCTCTGCATGCTATGCCTGTTATGTCTCAACAGAATCCTCATGCATATTTTGCAAACATGCCATATGTTAATAATCCTTATTTTGCTACATTCAGTATGCCTCAAATGCCATACAACATGACTATGTGGAATAATATGTTTGCACAATCTATGCCTTATCAAATTCAACCAAATGTGCTATATGATTCTGTGACTAACCCTACACTTCAACCAACTACATCTGAGACCAAGGTTGACCCAAAGTTACCTAAGTCAAAAGATGCAGGAGGTATGAAGTCTAGGAAAAAGACTAACAAGGCTGGACCCAAGGAAACTTGGGTACCAAAATCAACTTGATTTGATTTTGTTGTGTGCAGGGAAAAAGAAGGAATCTATGGTACTTGGACAGTGGTTGTTCAAGGCACATGACAGGAGATTTCACCCTGCTCACAGAGTTCAAGGAGAGAGCTGGCCCTAGCATAACCTTTGGAGATGACAGCAAAGGGTTCACTATGGGATATGGCTTGATTTCAAAAGAAAATGTCATCATTGATGAAGTTGCATTAGTTGATGGCCTCAAACACAATCTATTGAGAATTAGTCAACTATGTGACAGAGGGAATACTGTTTCCTTCAATTCTGAATCTTGTGTTGTCACAAGTAAGAAGGACAACAAAGTGGTTCTAACTGGAGTTAGAAAAGGGAATGTGTACTTAGCTGACTTCAACTCTACAGATGTAGAATCAATTACTTGTCTTTTCAGCAAAGCAAGTCCAGATGAAAGTTGGCTATGGCACAAGAAGCTATCCCATTTGAATTTCAAGACAATGAATGATCTAGTCAAAAAGGACTTAGTTAGAGGAATTCCTCTAGTGGAATTCTCAAGAGATGGATTGTGTGATGCTTGTCAGAAAGGGAAGCAAAAGAGAGCATCATTCAGTAAGAAGCTTGAATCAGTAATTGATGAACCATTACAACTGCTACACATGGATCTTTTTGGACCAGTCAATGTATTGTCAATTTCAAGGAAAAGATATTGCCTAGTTATTGTAGATGATTTCTCAAAGTTTTCATGGACCTACTTTCTTGGATCAAAGGATGAAGCTAGTGAAATCATTATCAATCACATCAAGCAAGTCAACAATCATCCAGATCTCAAAGTAAGGAATATCAGGAGTGACAATGGAACTGAGTTCAGGAATTCAACCATGAGGTTGTTCTGTGAAGAAAATGGGATCATGCATGAGTTCTCAGCTCCAAGGACCCCACAACAAAATGGTGTGGTGGAAAGGAAGAACAGATCACTAATTGAAGCTGCAAGAACAATGCTTGAAGAGTCAAAACTCCCAACATACTTTTGGGTTGAGGCTGTTAACTGTGCATGTTACACTCAGAATATTTCTCTAATCAATCAGGCAAAAGGCATGACTCCCTATCAATTGTTCAAGAGAAGAAAACCAACTTTAAACTTTCTTCATGTCTTTGGTTGCAAATGCTACATTCTAAGGAATCAACCTGATCACAAAGGGAAGTTTGATGTAAAGGCTGATGAAGGAATATTTGTTGGTTATTCTGCTGGAAAATCATATAGGGTCTACAATCTAAGAACCAACATTGTCATGGAATCTGTGCATGTTGTGTTTGATGATAAAAAGATTGATGGACTAACAGATGAGGGACATCATGAAGGACTCAAATTTGACAACATTGAGATATATTGTGATGATAGTGAAGATGAGAATGATGGAGAAGGCACCTCAAAAAGGATTCAAAATCTGCCTTTCGATAATGCACAAAATGCTGCATCAGTTGAAAGTCTTAATTCAGCATCCGTTGATAGAAGTAATGCAGCATCCGTTCAAAGACAAAGTGCATCATCCGTTGAAGTACATAATGAAGCATCCGTTGATCATAATTCATCAACGGATAATCAATTTACTTCATCAGTTGATAGAACTCCCAGCTCCTTTCAAAGGATCAGTAACTCAGGGGGAGTTTCAACCAATCAACATTCTGTCTCACATCATAACAATACTGAGGCAAACTCATCTAGAGCTAATCTACCACCTCAAAGGAAATGGACCAAGTATCACCCTTTTGAATTGATCATTGGTGATGCAACATCTAAAGTGCAAACTGAAAGGCTACTCAAGATGAATGTCTATATAGTAGTTTTCTATCACAGGAGGAACCTAAGAGAGTGGAAGAAGCTCTATTGGATCCAAATTGGATTTTAGCAATGCAAGAGGAGCTAAACCAATTTGAGAGGAACAAGGTATGGAAGCTGGTATCCAAGCTAAAGAACAAGAGCTCTATTGACACAAAATGGGTATTCAGAAACAAGATGGATGAAAATGGCATTGTCATAAGGAATAAAGCTAAATTGGTTGCCAAGGGCTACTCTCAACAAGAGGGAATAGATTTTGATGAGACATTTGCTCCAGTTGCAAGACTTGAAGCCATCAGAATCTTTCTAGCCTATGCAGCCCATGCCAACTTCAAAGTCTATCAAATGGATGTCAAGAGTGCATTTCTGAATGGAGAATTAAAGGAAGAAGTTTATGTAAGCCAACCTCCAGGATTTGAAGATTCAAATTTCCAGACTATATTTATTATCTGTTAAAAGCACTCTATGGACTAAAGCAAGCACCTAGAGCCTGGTATGAGACGTTATCAAAATTTCTTCTAGATAATTACTTCACAAGAGGTACTGTTGACAAAACTCTTTTCTTTAGAAATGTTAATGGCTCTACAATATTTGTTTAAATCTATGTAGATGATATGATATTTGGCTCTATAGATGACAAGCTTTGTAAAAAGTTTGCTAAGTTAATGCAAAGTAAATATGAAATGAGCATGATGGGAGAGCTAACTTATTTTCTTGGTTTACAAGTTAAACAAGTTAGTGGTGGAATTTTTATTAGTCAAACTAAATATATTTATGATCTTTAAAAGAAGTTTGACTTAATGGATTGTTCATCTGCAAAAACTCCCATGGCCACTGCCACCAAGCTTGAATTAAACAAGGCTAAAAAGTCTGTGGACATTACAAGTTATAGAGGCATGGTTGACTCACTTCTGTATTTAACTGCTAGTAGACCTGATATAATATTTTCTACATGTCTCTATGCTAGATTTCAAGCTGACCCTAAAGAATATCACTTAGTGGCTATTAAAAGAATTTTCAGATATCTCAAAGGGACTCCAAATCTAGGAATTTGGTACCCTAGAGAGTCTGGTTTTGATCTAATTGGCTACTCAGATGCAGATTATGCAGGTTGTAAAATAGACAGGAAAAGTACAACTGGCACCTGTCAATTTCTAGGAAATAAACTTGTGTCATGGTTCAGCAAGAAGCAAAATTATGTTTCTACATCAACAGCTGAAGCTGAGTACATTGCTGCTGGTAGTTGCTGTATAGAGATACTGTGGATGAGGAATCAACTATTTGACTCTGGGCTAAAAGTTGACAAAATTCCAATATTATGTGACAACACAAGTGCCATTGCCATTACTGAAAATCCAGTACAGCACTCAAGAACCAAGCACATTGATATCAAGTACCACTTCATAAGGGAACATATGATGAATGGTACAGTGGAACTCCATTTTGTTCCAAGTGAAAAGCAGATTGCAGACATATTTACCAAGCCACTTGATGAATCAACATTCACAAGATTAGTAAGTGAGCTAGGTATGCTTAATTATTCATAAATTCATGTCCTTATTATAATCTGCATTGAAGCCTGAAATGAATTTGTTGCAAGAACAAAGTTGGCTTTAAGTAAAGATTATTCTATCAATGGATATTCCCTATCTGTTGAAAGCCAAAATTGTTCTATCAACGGATGTTCATTATCCGTTGAAAGACAAATACATTTCTGGTAATGTTATCCTTCAACGGATAAAACTTTGTTAATCTTCAACGGATAACTATTTACCTCATCCGTTGAAGTGTCACATCAGTTGTTTTAAGTAAGTCACAACCGTTGATTCTTTTACTTAACCGTTGATACATGTATATATACACAGTTGTATGTATTTGTATTAAAGGTAGTTTTTAAAATTCATACAGTTTTCTTTATTCTCAAACGACTGTAATTTACTTAAAAGTATTATTTAATCATTCTCCTTACGTTTTAATTCGAGAAAGTATAAAAGCCCTTTGAATTCTTATTTTCACTTTATGCTTTCTTGCAATTTTTCAAAAGCTTTTACTCTCTTTCTCTCCCAAAACTCTCAACTTTTCTCTGCAACTTCTACCCACAACAATGGCACCAGTAGTAAAGATAATGTCCCAGTCTGGATTTGTCTATGAGAAAAACAATTTCGTAGCTTTGGTGGAAAAGAATGAAGCCTGCTCAGACTATCACAAGATGATGGACTTCATCAAAAACTGTAAACTAAGCTATGCAATGCTGGAATCCCCAACTATTTACTGTGAGGTAGTTGAGGAGATTTGGACAACTACAGAGTTCAACCCCACTGATATGACCATCACTTTCTCTCTCAAAGGTAAGGATTACTGTATTAACTGTGATGATCTACAGTCTTGTTTCAAACTACCTGAGAACAATGCCATGACCCCACACACTGATAGTGATGTATCTAGCATGTTAGATTCCATAGGCTATTCCTTTAATTCTGCTAGCTTGGGTAGTATTAGAAGAAAAGGCCTTAGGAAAGAATGGAGTTTTCTTGGTGATGCCTTTATTAAGGTTTTCTCTGGGAAAATTAGTAATTTTGATGCAATAACTTCATCTCTGGTTAATATGCTCTATATGCTGGTTTCTGATAGGTACTTTAATTTCAGCAATTATGTTATGCTAGAATTGGGTACTAGGTTAGGTAACAAAGCTAATAGACCTCATAACATCTACTATGCTAGATTCTTTATGTTATTGGCTAACCATGTTGCTGAAGGTTTGGTCATAACCAATGAAAGTAATAAACTTAAGTGCTGGGCACAAGAGAAAAGGGTCCTTGCAGACCTTTTGAGAATTGACCTCAACAATCAGGTACCATTGGTATATTTTCCAATAATGAATGTACCTCATGTAAGTGAGGTAAATACTTCTTCAACTCCTACTACTTCCAACCCCATTATTTCTTTGCCTTCAAGTGTGGCCATGGAATCTGTGCCTCTGTCCCAACAGATTCCTACCAAAGCCACCAAACCTAAAGTTTCAAGACCAAAGTCAAAGAAAGCCACCTCTGTTGTTTCTCAAAAGACAACAGTTGTAACAACAACCATAAACTCTGAGGGGAGTGAACAGGGTGTGAGTGGTGAGGGGAGGGGTGAACATCAAAAAACCACCCAGGATAAGGTAGGAGAGGTGAGTGGTACCCCAGCTAGCCAAGCCACAGTTTCTCAAAAGACTGTGGTGGTTGAAAAGGATTCAAACTCATCCCTAGTTACATCCTCCCAAAAGGGTGCAACTATTGAAAATAGTCCCCAACCAGGGACACAGAACAAAAGAGGGAGGGACACTGAAGCCACACACTCACCTGTAAAAGCCTTTACAAGAAGAAAGAGGATCAAAACCTTAGTTTCCACACAGGGTGCACACACTGCACAGATACACTCACATGTATCTATGCCTTCTCAAACTCAGCTTGATGTGACTCCAACAAATATGGAGTCACAACCCCATTCTCTCAAAATTGACACACATCATTCACCAAATTCTCCATCACCATCTCTGGATGTGGACACGATATTCACATCAATTCCTGATTCTCCCTCTTTACAACTCAGGGAGGAGCCCCACTCAAATACTGGTGATCATCATCTTTTAGATGATTTATTGGATCATCAGCCAATTCTTTCGGACTTAGTTGAAGAATCAGTGTCACCAAAATTAAAATCAATCCACACAGATTCAAAAATTGTGTCAATTTCAATTTCTACTTCTTTTCCTTCTTCAACGGATATTCCTCATCTGTTGATAAGTGGTTGTTCTTCGACGGAAAAGCTTAACAGTAGTTATCCGTTGATACCATCAGTTCCTACTTCAACGAATACTCCCTATCCGTTGATAGTCTCTACACAAATAACTGAATCAATTCCAAGTGTAGAAGACATGGTTACTATACAATCACTTCTAGGTTTGAAGGAAGGGAGTGAAAATTTGAGTGAGAGGCTGGGTTGCTCCCAGGAAAAAGGAGAGCTTAAGAGTCTACATATGCATGCTATTTCTTCCAGCATGGCAAAAGAAAGTGAGAGGAGAGCCACCTTAGTAGGTGAGGGTGAGGGTGTGAGGAGTGTGAGCCAGGGGGAGCCCCTGATGCAAGAAAATAGAGAAATTGAGAGAAAAGCAGGTACAGAAGTATAAGGGTGGATCTAGCCATTGCTCATGAGTCAATGATTGTGGATGATGCTGAAAAGGAAAGACAATTTCAACAATACTACAAAGTTGTAATTTATAACATTTCCTTGGATGCTGACACTTTTACTCATCCTGTGTCAGCCTATCAACTGTTGGCTGCTCAGGGCTGTGTGGAGGCAGAACAGACTTTGAACCTAGTACACACTTCAGAATCTCTATAAAGAGATAAAGCTGCTATCAATAGGATGCCTCCTCAAGCTGGTGAGCCATCTGAAGAATTTGGAGTAAATTCTAATGATGATGACTCTGTCTCATTTGAAGGAAGTATGAACTTAGGGGGAGATGAAGGCCCAAGTTCAATTCCAGATTTACCTGAATGGGCCTTGACTAAGGAATCTATACCAGGACATTTCAATGTCTCCTTGGTCAAGCAGGTTATGGCTATTCAAAAGGCCCTTCAGGAAACTTCAGATGCTGGTACCAAGGATATTCTTCAAGCCCACCTAGACTCTCTACATCTCATGAAGCTACAACAACTAAGACAGAATCTGAGTGTGGATGAACTCAAGAAGGATATAGCTGACTTGAAGTCCTACAATTCTGAGAAGCTGGATTCAGTCATGCCCTATGGTACCATGCAGGACTTGTTACTGAGATTGAGAAGAGAATCAGATGCTGAAAAGAGGCTGGCCAAGTTGGAAGACAGAGTTCAAGTCATTGAAAACTCTGTGGTCACCATTCTTCAAAATCAACAGTCTCAAACAAGTCTACTTATGCAGCTGGAAAAAGCACAAGGCTTGACCCCTCTCCTTGATGATAACAAAAAGGGGGAGAATAAAGGGGAAAGGGAAAGAGAGCCATCAACAAACATCCAAATATCCAAAGTGCTAGTTCCTGCCATCATTACTTCTCCAACACTTCAAATCAAAGGAAAGCTTGATGCAATTGATCTAATCCAGCTAGCAGTAGCTGAGATAAAGGTGAGGAGCAAAGAAAAAGAATTGATGAAAGGATGTAACAAGTGTTTGGCTCTACAACTTCAAAATCATTATCTGTGAAACATAGCACAAAGGTTGAGCCAATCATTATGGAGCACAAGCCAGTAAGGAGGAATAAGGTTGGAGAGACTTCCTTCAGGAATTTGAAACCCATGGTACTCAAGCCATCCACTAGATTCAACAAGGACTCTACAAAGAACCCTCTAAACTTTAGTCAGTTAAAAGAAGTAGATTTTCCTCTTCCAAAACCTGATGAAGACAAAGTTTTGGGTGGCAGCATCATAAAGCACAAAGAGACTAATGATGTAGTGGAAAGAATGAACATGGCTATCATTTATAGAGAAGGAAAGAGTATCTGTGTGATGCAAGGACATCCTAAATTCTCTAAAGCCAAGAGGGAAGAAACCATGAGGTTAAAGGAAGAAGCTAAAAAGCTGAAGGCAGACAAAAGAGTACAAGAAAAGCTTGAAAAACAGCTAAAGTCAAGTCAGGATGAAGAAGAGAAGAAGATTGAAGACAAGAGTGAAGAAGACAAGATTGAAAACAGAAATGTGGATATGGGGAATGTGGTTGGTGAGAGTGTGGAGGAAAGAAAGGAATGGCAGAAAGGGAACAGAAAGAAGGCCAATGCAAAAAGGAAGAGTGGAGATGACACTGAAGAAACCCAATCTAAATCTAAACTACTACCTTCCATTCCTGAACCTTTTGTTGCTGATCCTAGTATAAATGTCCATGGTGAACCAATCACCCCTAAAGAGGAAACTATTGATTGGGACACCATCAACTTGCCTACCTTCCTAACTACCTCTCCACCACCAAAGAAACTGAAAAAAAATCCAAATCAACACCTCCCCCAACCTCAAGTAAATTCACTCAGAAATATAAACCTATGCCTAAGCCACAAGCTTTAAAGGATGATTATGTTCACATTTGTGACATAAAGGAGTTTATAGATATTGAACTCTATCTGGATGAGCTGGAGGAAGTAAGGGGAATAAGTGCATACAAACAGCTCCCAGAAAGGCTAGTGGTCAAATATAAGGGAAGTATGGAAAGGACTTGGCCTATTCAAAGAATTCTGAATGAAGGCTATTCTACCTTGGTTAGAGTCTACTCAGCTATCAAAAGGGATGCTGGCTTTACCACGACTGCCAAAACTGAGATTCTCAACAAGATTGCCAGCATAAGGAAAACTTGGTGGGAGTCTAATTCATTGCCTAGAACATTACTCATACCTGAGCATGGGATTACAATTCATAAATCACCTCATTGGCTGATGGAGTTCAGAGATAATAAAGGAGTCAGAAGATTTTTCAGACTTGAAGACCATCTTAAAATTGCCAGTAATGAAACTCTCAAGGACATGCAATCTAAGTTAGATATCAGTGAAGAAGATGAAGCTGAATTCTACAGACAACTCCAACTCCAAGTAGAGGAAAATGATAGGAGGCTAGGGAAGAAAACAAGGGATCAAAGGAAAAGAAAATAATCTGCTCAGCCTAAAGGAGCATCCTTGGAAACAATGTAATTCTTCAATTCTATCTCAGTACATACACTTTTACAGCAGTTTTGAATTTCTACTTGTTTTCAGTTCATGCATTTGTTAAGTGTTTTGTTATCATCAAGCTAAACCCAAATTTATGCCTACAATTCCAGTAGACATAAATAGGGGGAGATTGTTAGGAATATGTGTATTAGTTTGATGATAAGTTAAACAAAACACTTAAGTAGAAATCTAGTGTTTGTAGCTTCAACGGATAAGACCATTCTGGCTATCTGTTGATGGAGTAGCTTTACTTAGAAATAAGTTTAGTATTGTAGCACATTTCAGTTTCTGTATTTAAGTTATAATTCTTAGATGTTATGGGAAATTATAAGTCATGTTGACTACTAGTGGATATGCACATAGGAGGGCTAATTGTAAATATTTCATGCCTTGTAATTTTGTATAAATGAAGTAGTGTCAAATGATAAATTAAAGGCCTTCAACGGATAAGAAACAAAACTTCAATGGATGTCTCTAAAGCTTCAACGGATAACATCCATCAACGGATGAGTGCATCAACGGATAAAGCTTCAACTGCTAGTGCATCAACGGATAAAGCCAACAACGGATAAAAGCTTCAACGGATGCTAAGTTCAATAGCAGTTGACAGTGACAATTCATAAGCTGACAGAGGCATATGGGTTGATAGAGATATTTGGTATGTGGTAGCCTCTTGGAGGAATCAAGAAAATGTAGCATTTCCATTCTGGTGCAAACAAGGAAGTATTCAAAGATTCACAGTTTATCCTAGATTGCATTGGATAGAGAAATGAAGAAGAAACATGTGAAGAATCTTTAAAATTGTATTTATATTTTTATCTTCACTTGTAAACTTGGTGATATATAAACCAAGTTGCAGCTAGTAATTAGATTATGAATTTTCCAGAGCTGTTTAGAAAAACATAGAGAGAAAATCATCTAGTTAGTACTAGGACGCAGCTGTGATCAATTCTTTGAATCACAGATTTTCTGAAATACACATCTCTGGTGGAACAACAAATCCACCAGAAAAGTTTTTTAAAGCCTTTATGTTCTTTACATTTGTGTTTTGAATATATATTTTTCTGCACCTGCTCAAAGCAATTCACACACAACTGTTCATCAAAACACTTAGCTTTTGAAACTGCCCAAAACTTGAAAAAGTTTTGAGATTTACATTCAACCCCCTTCTGTAAATCTCATTGTTAGTTCCTTGGGAATAACACTACTTGTATTTGGTTTAGATTATGAACTCATTTACAACCGTTTGATGTATAACTAAAGGTTTTGTTTGGGCTGGAGTCTCTTATGACTTGGATATATAGCTATATGGGTGTTTGGGAAACCAAATAAAGAAGTCAACCCACTTTATCTTACCTATGACTCGTTCGACTAAAATTATACGGTCTCGAATCGAGCTTATCTTGTGGTAAGCGAAAAATAATATATCACATTTTTCATATTTGTTTTCAAATAAGATACCTTCATTTATGTTACAAACAAGTTTATATAAATATTATGATATAATACTGACTTATAACCTGTACACGGGTTTTTATTTTTTTTAATAAAACAAAAAAACAAATAAATGAATTATATTTGTTTTATATCAAGTTTAATATTTTAATGCAGAAAAAAGTGTTCATTAATTTAAATAAATGAATTTGATACAAATAAAATAAATAAATCTATATTGTTGTTTTTGAATACATTTTGAACTATATCTTCGGTTCTAGAACTTATATTTTGATGATCGATTCCATAGTCCACGTAAAATTTACGAAATAATCTAGAATTAATGATAGTTTAAAATGACTTTTTTAGAATAGGTCCAAGTCTTATTTACTTAAAACTATTCCGAAATTAAAGAGAAAAGTCAATTACCAATTTCGCATAAGTATTCTAGTCATTTTAAGATACATACTGAAATATTTAATTCAATTTACGATGTTTACTTACATATGATTTGTTTCAGCAACAGGGTTTCATTTGATTTTATTTTGACTCTATTTTGAGTTCTGCAAATAAGATTTTGACGATTTTATAACTCAATCAAAACTCACGATATAAATTTTAATTCAGTGATTGTATAAAAAGTATTATCTCTGTAAAATTATCCCAAAATTGAAGAAAAAGACAGTCATGAATATTACATTAAGTATTTTATTCAAATTAGGATATGTACTTAAATATTATATACTGTTAGGTCACACAACACTGTAGAAGGGGGTTGAATACAGTGTAGAAAACAATCAAATCGATTTAAAGCACAAGTAACAGAAACATATGTATTCGATATAATAAACTCTGTTACAATGGAACTGTTCTCTCTCCATTATGAACAAATATCACGAGAGTTGATAGGTTACAATTATATGATCTTCTCAGTGATTGTAAATCTTATAGAGTAAACCTATGTCTGTGTTTATATAGACACACATTTACAAGATAACTTCTAGTTGATATAGAATATAACTCTGTCTCCTAAAATATATCAACCAGATATCTTATAATTTTTCTAGTCCTCGAACTCTTTCCTTGCATATCTTCTTCTTGTATTAGTCTCGATCTTCTTTCCTATAAATCATCTTCCTTCCTTAACCGTTAGTCCTCCAGTACTTAAGTTCTGATATCCATCTTCTGATATTATCTTCTGATAATCTAAGTTCTGGTATCCTTAAGTCCTGACTTCCAGTAAGTCCTGATTCCAGTAAGAACTGATATTTCCTGTTAGTTAAGATCTAAGAACTAAACATGAAACATATTAGACATGACATCTCAAATATATTCAACAATCTCCCCCAACTTGTAAATTATGCAAGAATGTACAAATTTATAGATTTGATGATGTCAAAAACATTTAAGTTCAAATGCAATAAGAATTTGACTAAACAAATAATTACAACTTATAAAACATCCAGCTTTACCAGCATCACTGAATCAATCTGAATCCATAATGATTCTTAACAAAACCTTTTATCAGATTATCTTCAGCTTTCTTCAGAACTTCAGCTAACTGTGCTTTGACCTGCATCAGTTCTTCTTCTTTACTATCACCAATTTGATAAATGGCAGTTCTGAGAGCTTGAATGGATGTTCTTTCAAGTCCATCACCAAGTCTGATAACCTTAGGATGTGAAGAATTTTCATTATAACATAAGCATCTTCCTTTCAGAATAACTTCCACCTTAGCAGAATTCTTCAGCATAGGAATTTCTCTTCCATCACCTTCAGTAATCATTGGACTGTAATGAGAAGTCTTTGTATCAGAGATTCTAAAAAGATCTCTTATAGCCTACAAAATATATTCTGACCATCTTCTTGTAACATCAGATTTTACTTCCAGAAGATAATGAATATGTTGAAGCTCTCTGATAGACTTCTTTAATACATTAGAATCAGTTAATCTACAAGTCCTTCAATCATTGAGAAATAAGATCAATTTCTCTTTTAGATTCTCCTTATCATGAGCATCTATCACAACTTGAGCAGACAACACCTTGTCAAGGTGTCTTTGTTTGATTTGTTCATATGGCTTGTTTGTCAATATGAAAGGATCTTTTAGAGTAACCTCTACTCCTGTTTGAATCTTCTCTTCGTCAGAACCTAATCCAGTTGTATCTCTAGGTTGCTTGGATCTCAACCCAAATGTAGCAAGTTGAATCATCATGAGATTGGATTTTGGTTCAACTGGAGTAGCTTTCTTCCATAACAGCTTCTTCTTATCAACAATTGTCATTTTGTCTAAATCAACTTGATCAGAATTTGTTGTTTCTTATGTAGTTTGCTGTCCTTTATTCTGAATAACAACTTGAGCAGTGTCAGAGGTTGTTTTAGAATCTTCACTTATCTTTCTTCTTTTCAGAATTTGAACAGTTTCATCTTCTATCAAATCATTATCATGCAATGTAGTTTGATAGACTGGAATGGAAGAATTTTTCTTTTTCTTTAAAGGTTCACCAACCTTTTCTTTTCCTTTTGATTTAGAATCAATCTCAATTTGTGATCTTGTTTTGGCTTTGGATGCCTCAGTGATTGATTTTTCCTTGATCACAATGCCTTTCTCCTTAGGCCTTGGAGGTTTCTTTGCATCAGAAGCTTTAGACTTAGGATTTGTCTTCTCAGCAGCAAATCTAGCTTCTTCCTCCTTGAGAGTTTCTAAATCCACTCCAGGATTGTGTTTCAGAAATAATCTTCTTGCTATCTCCTCATCAAGTGTCTGGATTTTAGGATCTTTGTAATAAACGATAGTCTGCTTCCCCTTTAACTTCAGAGTTTGCAAAAACCTCTGAGAGTCTTCAGATCCTGACTAAATCAGAATATCAGAACTTGACATCATATTTTGTTTATTAGCACTTGACTTTAGTCTTTAAGCATTCACAACATAAGAACTTGACTTGTTCTGAATAGAAGATTTTCCTTGAATTTTTCTTTGACCTCTGCTCTTTTCAGAGTTTCCCTGGTCATCACTTTCATCATCCTTTTTCTTCAGTTCTTGAGTAGGTGAGCATTTGGACTTAACTACCTTCTCCCCCTTTTTTTGCATCATCAGGAAGTAAGAGAGAAAGAAGAAGTTCAACTGAAGATTGGATTTCATCCAATTGAGATTTCTAAGAAGCTTGATTAACCAGAACCTCAGCAATTTGGGCCTGTTGCTTCCCTTGAGTTTTCTCAATTGCTGCAACTTTCTCATAAATAGGTCTGATATACCTGTTCTTGTCAAGCTTGAGCACTTGATCTAGCTTATCAGCTTGTTCTCTGAGTGTATCAACCTTTTCATGAGTAGCAGTATGTAGACCTTGAAGATGTTTTGTGGATAGAGCTGTGATCTTGAGTTGTGTCTTGAAATCAGCAGTTGTAAGCAACGCATCAGCTTTTACAATATGCTCTGTCAGAATTTTAGAACATGGAATAAAATCATATTGATTCCACTTCTTGGTCCACTTAACACCTCTGTGAGTATCCTCCCAAGGAATAGGTGCTCCCTTTTTAACAAATTTCTTCACCAATTCTTGCTTGCCCAGAATAGGTACTGGAGTCTCAACAGAAACACTGTCATCAGAACTTGAGGAAGACTCATTGTATTCTGATAGCTCAACAGTGTGTGAAGCAACTAGAGATTCAGGATTAACATCATCTAAATTCTGATCAACAGAATTTATCTCCAGAGCTGGTGTCTTTGATGTAGATGGAGCTTCCAGATAAAGAACTTCAGGTATATTCAAATTATGAATATCTATTTCAGAATTATCAGTCTGTTCTTTAGCATCATCTGTAGCTTTAATTGGAGAGACATGAGGGGTAAGAACTGTGTCATTAGCAGTATCTTTGGCTTGAGCTGGAAGGGCTTCAATGATAATTGGTTCCTGTGAGATCAGAGATTCCTGATCCCCTTCCTCAACTTCTTCAGTATCTTCTGATATAGCCTTAGCCAAAATACCTCCTTGCCTTCATTTTCTTCAATCTCCTTGGCAATGAAGGAGTTGCTTCAGCAGCATCAGAATGTACAGATTTCCTTTTCAAAGTATCAGAACTTTGAGCTTCTTTGTCTTTCTGAGAAGTAACATTTTCAGCTTCAATTATCACAGGTTCAGATGCATGAACCCGTGCTTTAATTGTTTCCTCAAATTAAAATTTATTATTGACCATTATTAAATCAAAACATTCATCACAAGCAAAGTTAAAAATCGATGAAGTAAAGATTAACAAATTGCAATTAAAACTTGCACAGTCAAATAATTTGAGAAACAAAAAACAAATCTTGCAATTTAAAGGAAATTTCATTAATATATCAGATGAGTACATTTCATGAAATTTATCAATTACATGCAAAAATTACAAGATAGTCCTATTCTAAGATTCTTAACATAAACAGCCTTAGTCCTAGTCTAAGAAGACCTAACGACTAGCTCCTTCTGCTGCTGGCGAAGAGCACTGCAAGACAAATGATCCGTTCTTGCTGACGGAGAGCTTCTCTCCTTTCCTCTTTCAGACGATCACAATGGAGATGATAGTTGTTAGTCCCTTAACAATGTAACAAGAATTACAAAAGGGGGGTTTAATGGAATTCTTGAAACTTTTTCTTGAATAAAAATGTTCTAACTCAAATATATATATAAGTGTGAATTGATTAGCAGAATGCAGAATAGTTACTTGAAATGAATCAAAACACAAGTAATTAAAAACAAGAGTCTTTAAAAAATTTCTGGTGGATTTGAAGGATTCCACCAGAGATATATAATATATATCGAGAGAACTCTGTATGTAAAAAGCTCACAGCTGCTTACAAAATGATATCAACTAAGAATGAGAGAAATGCTAAGAGTACAACTTACAAATGTTTCTCTCTTGGTTGCTTAGTTCCTTAGTTACTATTCTATTTGCTGCTTCTTGGTTTATATATAACCAAGATTACAAAGTAATAAGACAGGATAATAAAACAAAAACTATCAAGTCTAATACAATGCTACTTCATTACTCTATTCCAGCATCTTTGAATATCTTCATAATAGCATGGAAATGGCAATGCTTCTTTGTTCTCAAAAACCCAGTTGAATAGGCTACCACATTCCATTTGCATACACTCGATGCATGTGACTGTGTTGTCACTGTCAACAGATATTTGAATTCTTTATCCATCGGGTTCATGATCATCCATCGAGTTAATGATCATCCGCCGGGTTGTTGATCATCCGTCGAATTCATTGTTGGTTATCCGTTGGGTAGCAATCTGGCACTTGACTTCATTTCATTTATGCAGAATTACAAGACATCATCTATGTACAATTAATCAACCTATTCTGCATATCTAGTTAAAGTCAACATGACTTAAGTACTACTACAGATTCTAAACAATGTGTATGCAGAAATGTGCTACAGACTTATTGTTATATAAGCTACTCACTCGATGGATAATAAATCATCATCCGTCGGGACTATGTTGAGTCATCCGTCAGGACTATAATCCTTATCCGTCGAGTGCTACAATATTCACTAAGTAAAATCTACCAAGGTGTTTTGTTAATGAAATCATCAAGTTCACAACATATACACAACAATAGTCCATATAAAAGAACAAGAGGTCTGTGTGAACCTCTTGTAGAACTGAGTTCCATGAAGAATAACAGTTACATGCCACTCCTGTCGCCAATCATCACAATTCAACTTGATATTGAAAGTATCATAGTTCATGAGCAAGTTGAAATGAACCATCTTTTTTATGAGTATGTAAAAAGAGTGAGTTTGTGAGAAAATGGAAGATGTATTGGCTAGAATGAATAGTTGGTTTAAATAGCCAATAGAATACCAAGGGACGCGAAGAGTACTTAACAATTACAAGTAAAAATAATGATACCTCGTCTCCCTAGACCAATGTGTAATAATAACATTCAGTAAAAGATCTAAAGCCAGAGTTAATGGGCATGGGAAATAATTAACAATTACTGTGCATATGCAGTTTTTCAAGACATACACGTTAACCACTAACCCATAATGATTATGACTATTTTATTTCACCCATGTTTTATTCTGATTTAAATATGACTGTTTCAGATTTTATCATAAATAAGTCAAGTAAAGAAAAATGCCACGTAAGCATCAAAGATTCCATCAGGATTTAATATCAGAACTTAACTTATGTCAGATTTTAACAGTCATCAGAACATGGCTTCTGTACTCAACGAGTGAATATCTTTTTCTGTGATTCGTCATATAAATACTGACTTGTTTTCTTCAGAGTTTAATCATCAGAACTTCCATCAGAACTTGTCCTCAGAATTTATGAAAATGACACTTAACTGTTTGTCAAAAATAACTTAATCACCACAGTAATTTTCATCATTCATATGGAGTGAAAGTGTGTGCATTCAGCAAGACATCAGATAAAGATTAAAGTCTGATAAACTTCAATATATCTTAGAATAACTCAGAAAAATGCTTAAAATCTGTCATCAGTCATGATGTCTACTATAGAAAAAATTTATGCATGAGTCCACCTCAACTGTTTGTGCTCATTTTATGCATCTTTTGAAATTCCTTTTTACAGTGGTTTCTCAGTGTAAGTGAGTCACGACTGCTTATCAGAATTTATTCTGTTTTCAGAGTATTTCTCCAGTAATCATAGAGTACGAAAAGTCACCAAGAAATTTTTTGCTTTTCTAATGCATATTACTTAATACCAGCAATGCACTTGGGTCTTCCCTTCCACATTTTTACTCTAGATCTCAAAGGAGTACCTGACTTTTATTCTTTTCTTTTCTTTTGATTAGTGAGGCTTATCAGCACTTAGTTCATTCTTAAGATTTACTAACATCAGAATTTGACAGATAAGAAACAAGAATCTAGTTTGTGACTTAGTAATAAGATACACAAAGTAAACTTGACTAAGCTCAATATCAGAATCTGCTTGTGTTAATGAGTTTCCACATAAACAACTATTTCAAACATGGGATTTCTAGTATGTTAAAGACTACTAGGTTAGCATCTAGCACAGTTATCCTCATTGGATTGCATAGTCACAGAATATTCAAAACACTTATCAGAGTATATAAATCCACATCAGATAATAATCAGCATTTAATGAATTTCAAATTAGGCACATATTACATAGAGATAATACAATCTGTAAACACTGATTATAAAGTCTGATGCATGAGAACAAAAACTAAGCAGATTTAGAGAAAGAACCTGAAACCATTCCAAGTTCATTTACCAATCTTATAAAAGTAGCTTCACATAGTGGTTTTGTGAAGATATCTGCTAGCTGTTGATCTGTTGGAACAAAATGCAATTCCACTGTACCTTCATCCACATGTTCCCTTATGAAATGGTACCTTATGCTGATGTGCTTTGTCATTGAGTGTTGAACTGGATTACCTGTCATAGCAATAGCACTTTGATTATCACAGTAAATAGGGGTTTTAGAAAATTCTAACCCATAATCCAGTAACTGATTCTTCATCCAAAGAATCTGTGCACAACAGCTTCCTGCAGCAATATATCCTGCTTCTACTGTTGATGTGGAAATTGACTTTTATTTCTTGCTAGACCAAGAAACCAATCTACCTCCAAGAAATTGGCAGCTTCCACTAGTGTTTTTCCTGTTTATTTTGCATCCTGCAAAATCTGCATCGGAGTAACCAATTAGCTTAAAATCTGATTCCCTAGGATACCACAATCCTAGATCAGCTGTACCCTTAAGGTGCTTGAAAATTCTTTTCACAGCTATTAAGTGAGGTTCTCTTGGATCAGCCTGAAATCTTGTACAAAGACAGGTAGCATACATGATATCAGGTCTACTAGCAGTTAGATAGAGTAAAGAGCCAATCATACCTCTGTAGTTAGTAATATCTACTGATTTACCAGTATCCTTATCTAACTTGGTGGAAGTGGCCATGGGAGTGGATGCAGTTGAACAATCTTGCATTCTAAATTTCTTCAGTAAATTTCTGGTATACTTGGATTGACAGATAAAAGTGCCTTCTTCAGTTTTCTTGACTTGAAGGCCCAGAAAATAGCTGATTTCTCCCATCATACTCATTTGATATCTTGACTACATTAGCTTTGCAAACTTCTCACACAGTTTGGAATTAGTAGAACCAAATGTGATATCATCAACATATATCTGTACCAAAAGTAAGTCTTTTCCATAATTGAGGTAGAATAAAGTCTTATCAATTGTGCCTCTGTGAAATCCACTTTCCAGAAGGAATTGAGCTAAAGTCTCATACCATGCCCTTGGAGCTTGCTTAAGGCCATAAAGTGCTTTGTCAAGACTGTAGACATGATTGGAAAATTCGGGATCTATAAAGCCTGGAGGTTGTTCAACATATACCTCTTCTTCCAATTTTCCATTGAGAAAAGAGCTTTTCACATCCATTTGAAAGACTTTAAACTTCTTGCGAGCATCATAAGCTAAAAAGATCCTTATGGCTTCTAATCTAGCAACTGGTGCAAATGTTTCATCATAATCAATACCCTCCTGTTAAGAGTAGCCCTTAGCAACTAGTCTTGCGTTATTCCTTGTAATTATGCCATCACTGTCAGTTTTGTTTCTGAACACCCATTTTGTACCTACAACTGATATGTTCTTTGGTCTTGGTTCCAGGGTCCAGACTTTATTTCTTTCAAATTCATTTAACTCTTCCTCCATTGCTTGCACCCAATCAGTATCTTGAAGAGCTTCTTCCACTTTCTTTGGTTCAGTCTGAGATAGAAAAGAATGATAGAGACATTCATTTGAAGTTGTAGTTCTAGTTCTGACACCTGCTTCAGGATCTCCAATGATTAAATCAGGTGTATGTGCTTTAGTCCACTTCCTTGCAGATGGAAGTTGATCTCTAGAATTGGATCCTCCCCCATGATCCATGTTGTCTCCATCAGCATTTTCTGATGCTCCCCCTGTAGTTATGCTCTCTGAGACTTCAGAATTTGCATTTGATTTTTCAGGAGTTGAAGAATCAGAGCTTCCAGAATTATCAGAGTTTGGCTTATCAGAACTAGATGAATCAAAATTTGAAGAGCCAGTGACAGGTTCTGATGCTTTTCGAGAGTCTTGATGTAATAACCCCAATTTTTGGAAATTTTTGAAACCCTTATGAATAGTGATTTTGCAGATTATGCTGAATGAGAAAACTTTTCATGCCACACTATGTAGGGGTTCTGTTATTGATCTTCTGGGATATTATTAGTACTCTATGTGGTATATAAGTGTATGTAAAGATCGTCAGAATCCAATTCCGAACACTTTGATTTTTCCCGGAAATCCACTAGATACGGAAAGAATTGAGTATAAGGTAACAGGATAAAAAAGATTTAAATAAAAGGATTATAAGAGAGGATCATAAAAGGATTATAATGTATTGAGAAAGGTTAAGGAAACCCAAGTAATAAGATCCCGGGTATGATCCCTCAAACGATAAACAAAAACGAAAGTTAAGCGAACCGTATAACAGATCAGCGGTCATTAGGCAAACAATTAGGAAGTTAATCAAGGAGGTTAGGGATGATGAGGTCATCCAACCAATAAGGAGAGGACAAGTAAGGGATGATGACACAATAAGGTGATGTAAGCATGATATAGGAGGGAAGGAGGTGTGGATGAATGATAACCACACAAAGTTCAAGGTTATTAAGGTAATTAACCAAAATCTAAACAAAAACAACCAACCAAAAAACAAATCAAAGAAAAAAACACAAAAATCTCTCTTTCTTCCAAGCTTGCTCTCGGCTTTTCTTCTTTTTCAAAGAAGAAATTTCCAAAATTCAAGATCCAAGGCTTGTTAATTAGTGAGGTAATTATCTAAGGTTCCTCGTACATAGATATAGATGTCCTATAAGTTTAAGCTTCTAATTCCTTCACAATCTCTTCCAATAAATCATGGAAGAAGATGGTGAATAGTGTTTTTCAAGAACTAAAATTTTTGTTCTTGAAGTTTTGTTTAGTTTAAGCTTGGATAAGGACTTTAAGGGTGATTCCAAGCCATTCTCTTGATTCTCCACTCTCCAAGGAAGGTATAAACTCCAAACCCTAGCTTTAGTTTTGAGTAATTAGGAATGAATATGATTCATATAGTATATGTGAAGCATGATGCTTGTTTGTTTAAAGTTTGGTTGAATTTGTAGAGATTAGTTGGTTTTGTGGTATTTTTGGAGTTGTATATCTTGATAATTAGTTAAAGAACTTAAGTAAAGCTTTTATTTCATGTGGGGAATAAGTATAAATTGTTAATGTGGAGTTGTTGGGGCTGTTATGATGTAGTATGGATGGAGTTTTGATTTGGTTGTGATTGTGGATTGATTGGTGGTTGAATTGGTTTGGTAAAATTTTGGGAAATCGCGTAAACATAGCCGTCGTAATGCCCGATTTACCGTAGACTGTTTTTGTTCTTAACATCAGAACCTTTGAACTCACTGTTAGGTTTTTACCATTGCCATTTTTAGATAGTTCATGTTATGAGCTTCATTTTGATATGTAGTTCGTTTGATTCCGATGTACGGTTTAGGAGAAACGACCGTTTTAAATAACGGCGTTTCGCGAACGAATCATTACCCCTCGCCTTACTTTGAAACATTGGTTAAGGATCTTAAATGACTAATTGGGGTATGAAACATTTATGTAAAGTGGATTAGGCAGTTGGTAAGGTACTCGCGAAAGAATCGCCTTAAAACCCTTAATGGTTAATTTATTAAAAATGGTGGAGCCGAGGATACTCGAGCGACTTAAGTGAATCATTAAGCGTGAAAGCGAACATTAGGACTCTAAATGGTTAAAGTCTAGTTTCTTAAGCGACCGGGGTCTAATTCCGACTTATGTTGTTATTCATAGGTTATCGGACCCACTCTAAGCTTAAGTCTATCCGGGAGCACTCAGGCAAGTTTTCAACCCGTTATACTGTTGTTGTGATGTATATGTGTATATGCATGATCTTGCGATAAATGCATATTTGTTATTAGCAAATTCTTGCGATATATTGTAGCATGTGATATGGTATATATGCATGCCTGTTTCATATTCTTGATTTATATATCTGTTGGTTCAATGCTTATAGTTGCATAATACCTATGCTAGAGATAAGCGGTATTTGAGTTTACCCTTAGTATAGGGGATCAAAAGGTGAACATATTTCTAAACCGGGAGTCGATGTTCCCGAGTATATATATATATATATATATTTATATATATATGGATATAGTTTTCAAAACTATTGATCGAATAAGGTTTATTCGATAACTTTATTTTTATTAATGAATATTATTTTGAATATTCATTCGAGGACTTATGACTCCGTTTATTTTATTAATGAATATTATTTTAAATATTCATTCGAGGACTTATGACTCCGTTTATTTTATTAATGAATATTATTTTGAATATTCATTCGAGGACTTATGACTCCGATTATTTACTAATTATTATTCTTAATTTTATTAAAGAATAATGTGTCGATAATCAAACTCACTTTTGATTATTCAAATAAAGATAGTACTTTCGTATAAGTAGATCTTTGGTTATTTAATATTCATTGCAAGTATAAGTTTTAAAACTTCTACTTCAATTATTTTTATAAAGATTATTCTTTATGGGAATATTTTTTAAATAATAGTATTCAGATATTTTCTAATATATCGGGACTGATTTATTTTATAAAATCAGCATTACTCCAAACATTCTTAAAAATGTTTTCGAGTCTTCAAAATGATTTTAAAAGTTAGAGCGGATCCCAAAACTCGTTTTCAAATTTAAGATCTTCCTTTCGAAGGGGATTTAAATACTCGCTCAAAAATCTGAGGGATCCGGCTCCGTGATGTATTTTTTTTATATATTCGCAACAAGGTTGCTGTTTTGATAAAAGAGTTTTTGATTACTTACCCAACACTCGGGAAGTAAAATTCTTGGAACTACTTAATCCATTAACAGGCATCGCCTGGGAAATATTGGTGAGTTTTCCTTTCCAACTAGATACGACTTCTTGGTGGAGCCGTATCAACAAGTTTCTACTTGGGGAAAGGGGGGACGAGCTTTACGTTTCAGAGTCATGGATTTCATCTGAACTAGGAGTGGCGTAAGTGGTCGAGGGGCGCCGGCCCAGCCTTATTATATTGGCCCAAATGGCCTGGAAGTTCCGCTAAGACGGTATATTCCTTAGGAGTCCAGTGTTCCGTTGACAAGTAAATCCGACAAGTTCTCCTCTACATGTAGAAAATGGTGGGGTTGCACTACTACGACTGATCATCGTAAGTGGTCTTCCTGGCGCGGCCAACTCCCGTAATGAGTTCTTCATCCAATTGGATATTTCTGCAACACTACCCAGAGCACTTCGATAGAAAGGCTATGGTTGGGCGATTGTTGACTGTTGGCAGGGTCGAGTTTTCAAAATGATGTTTGCATTAAATGAAGTATCTCGTAACTTCATTTTATTTTGATGATATTTTAAAGATTGATTCCATACAAGTTTTGTCTTGTAGCTTAATCTATGGGATGAACTAATTATAACTTGAACGGTGGTAGTTCAAGTAGTATTCGGAAAAGATATAAGTATATTGGAGTATCTTGTAACTTCATCTTTTAAACTTATATCTAGTAAATGATTATCTTATGCATGACAAAGATTTTCAGAAAAAACTTTGAGACAAGGTTAGATATATGAGATCACCTTACAACGATATTTTTTATACAGTTATAAACTGGAACTCCGTGTATATTATGCATGGAAGAGGACTTCCAAGATTTTGAAAAGTATATATATATATACTGAATATTTTGCGATGAATTAAGATATCAAACTTGGTTCATTTCTTTTGACGAAGACTTTCATGAGTACTATGAGAAGGCTCATATACTGTAAATCATTATACATAATATTTTGGTGGGCTTGCTGCTCACCCTTGCTTTCTTCTTTCATCACACAACAACAGATAGAAAAGATGAACATGACCAAGCTCCCAATTCGCGAGCGGATAGGAAACGTTCCGCACTTTCCTATAGGCATTGATGTCGCTGTAGCTGAGGTAGGAACTACCAATAGGCTAGGCTTCAACTTTTGATGTACCAGATTTATGTATATTTATGAATTGTAATAATGGCAAAGAAATGTAAATTTATTCAGAAACCCTTTTAAGGTGTATTGGCATATAATTATGGAATAAAACGACTTGTGATTATTTTTGGATATTCATCTCTGAGACTATAACTTGTGGTGTGTGTGTTTATTGTAGGGTCACAGTACAGAGTAGTTGATTGTTTATTAAGATTGGGTGTTATTAAGGGAAATGGAACTCATGACAACCCGTATCCCCAACCCCGGATTTGGGGGTGTTACAGAAATGGTATCAGAGCTAAGCGTTATAAACCTCAGAGATGATGTGACGTTAACATAATAAGTTCACTAAGATAATAAGAACTCTTGCCAAGTTCATAATCGGACTACCTAACTTAGTACTGACAGTTAAAACCCTTATGGGAACCCATATAAATGTAGCGATGGAAGCGTAGTTTGTTATCGTATATGGTAGCGGGACTCCGAACCCTGGGGCGGAGGAGTAACAGCGCGATGATGTTTTATTACTAATTGGAGATCGGATTGTGGATCCGATAGAGCGTCCTAACGCAGTACCGGATGATGTTGATATTGAGGATGTAGCGGTTGAGGATGTTGTCCTAGAAGGGATTGTTGCTGAGGAGGATCCCGTGAAGGATCCTGAAAAGAATGAATAAAGGACCACTGAGGAATTGATGACCATGGTTAGGGGAATATACCAGAGGTAGGATTGGCCGGTCACTACCAGAGGTTCGTTCAAGTTTGTAAAGATAGTAGCCCCTTTAACGTGGCTTACTCGTAAGACTGAGAAGTTCGAATGGACAGAGAAATGCGAGAACAACTTTTAAGAACCAAAGCAAAGGTTGGTGACGTTCCCTATGTTGGCGTTGCTGGGTGGAAAATGAGATTTTGTGAAGTGTAGTGACGCTTCGCATAAGGAATTAGGGTGCTTCTCATACAGCACAACAAGGTAATCGCGTACGCGTCAAGACAATTAAGGGAATATAAAATTCGATATCCCCACCCATGAGCTTGGGCTCGTGGTAATAGTTTTGCCATAAGTGCGAGATTTGCCCTAAATATTGGAGGCACTACTTGTATGGAGAGAAGTGCGAGATTTACACAAGCCATAAGTGCTCTAGTGCATTTTCACGCAGAAAGAGCTCAACATACGCCAGAAAAGGCGGTTAGAGCTAATCAAGAATTATGATTGGGAGATTCTTTATCATTCGGGGAAAGCCAATGTGGTGGCTGATGCCCTTAGTAAAAAGGAGAGACTCAAGATAATAATGTCTTCGGGAGAGTTTATAAGAGATTTTGAGAAAATGGAAATAGACGTGAAGGTAACCGGAGCCGGTACCGAAAAGCTGTTTGAGATTGCAATACAGTCTGAATTATCGGAAAAGAACATATTGTGCCAGAAAAAGTGATGAATAAAGGCAGAGAGCCAACAATTAGATAAAAGATTAATATCGAGAAAGATGATAAGGGAATAATGAGGTATTTCTACAGAATTTGGGTTCCAAATGTTCAAGAGCTTAAAGATGAGATCTTAGATGAAAGCTAGTTTGAGGAATAAGATTTAGAGCAAACCCTGAACGTGATAGTCAGGGAGGTCGCCATCAAGATAGAAAGAACCCATAACATAATGAAGTGGAAAATGAGGATTTAAAGCATGAAGGATGACCCCGATTACGGGGAGGAGGAGGAAACGTTCAGACTAAGGAAACAGAAGTCGAGTAAGGAAAGGAGAACCGAGACGGTACTCCTATACGACAATTTATGGACCTTTTTAGACAGAACTTAGACTATTATCCCCAACCACCACCCTGAGGAAATAATGTGGTGAGAAATTCTTTCAGGATCTTTAAGTCGCTAAGCACTCAGAGTTCCAAGGAACAAGCTGACCCAGTCGAGGCAAGAGCCTGGCTAGAGGAAATATAGAAATCATTTGAGATTCTAAATGATTGACGAATCACAAAAGACTGTTTTTGTCACTTACCCTCCTACAAGAGAGGCCACCCGCTGGTGAAAGACCAAGAAAGGCACAGAGCCAGAGGTTAGAATAAACTGATTTAAGTTCAGTCAATTGTTTTCGGGAAATTAATTCCCAAGGTTATGGAGATAGTGTAAAAGCTTTAGAGTCAGAACAAAGGCAGACGAGTATGATAAATTATGAATCTAAGTTGTAAAAGTTATCAATATTCGTTCTGAGGACACGTATCCAGAATGATGGTATGTTTGAAATCAATGTTATGTTGTGTTGGTTCATGAAATAATAATAGAGAAAGGAAAATAAAAAGAAACTGAAGTGGAAAGGAATATAAAGGCAATAGAGTTTGAGGAATGATAAGGAAGTTGGGTATGAGGAAACCCTAAATACTCGTAGCAATAGAAATAGAAAAGTATGTAATCGTCAGGATGAGGGTGATTCACCATAAGTTAAATTGATGGTTGAAGGAATAAGAGATACATATATTTTATCCCCTGTAAGTTGGGAGGATTCGAGGAAACCCTGAGTTAGTTCGAAGGATAAATAAGGAGACGCGGATAGACTGAGGAGACAAGGAAGTAAGAAATTAGGAAAATTGGATGAAGGAAGTGACCTTCAAGAATGTGAAGTGTAAGACCGGTGGCTTGATACCCAGAAAGGAAGACGCCAGGTATCAAAGATATCCCAATATTGAGATGACTGTTGAGATAAACAACATAGGTAAATAAGGAATTATTAAGAAGAAGTTCACGTTGAACACGACCAATATCTTCCAGAACATCCTTGTTATCGCTACCAAATTAGGCAAGAAAAATGGATAACCGTTGTTATCTTTTGGAGGCCATATTGATTGACCTCATTTTGAATACAGATGTTATTGTAAAATTAGGCATATACTATCGAGGTGGGAATGATTGAATAAGACCCCCTTATCAGGGATATATGACTTGATTTATCCATGGAAGGATACATGTACCTTTTTAAAGGTGGAATTAAGGATAGAACATCGGTAACTTAAAACGAATCCTAGGGGAATGCATAAAGGTTGGCATTTCGCCCTTAATAGGGACAACACGAATTTTGACAGTACGAATTAGAAAGGATCAAGGTAACAACAACCTTTAAGGATCAGTGGAGAAATTTTTCAGAAGTATATAGACAATGATTCTGGTATTAGTAAATGGTATCTTGATATGCCCTGTGCCTAGGGTGTACCTGATGAAGGATTTAAGGATAACCTTAGAGGTTTTACAAGGAGAAAGGTAATATTCAAAGTTCTCAAGAATAGAGATTCTGATTAAGGAAATATGACGTAATTATAATAATGCCAGGTGGACATGTGTTGAACCATGAAAAAGTATAGATCAACCCAATGAAGGTCAAGATTGGTGAAAACAAGAAGGACCCAAGATAAGAGACATCCTAAGTATGATCGAGAGTCAGTCGTGACAATGTTCACATCTAAAGACTAAGGCAATGACTTATGGAAAAATGGTGATTTTTTTTCTCTCACCAGGATTTAAGAAAAGCATTTTCACATAAGCAGTGATTGAAATGAGGTAGAAAATTTATTTGGAGGTGGTTAAAATGACATTGACTATAAGGAAATTTTACTATCAGGAAAGGCCAAAGAGGTGGCCGACACTTTAAAGGTAAGAGGATAATTATAGGCGCTCGTGCCAGAGGAATACAGTGATAATGGTTGAAGCCGTCAAGGTTGTATTATGGTTTGGAAGATTGACATTCCTTCTGATGACTGTGCAATACCCAACCGTAATAGTAGTTGGTAAAGGTTTAATTCGTGTAATCCCCATGAGCGGGCTATCTATCTCAGAAGGAACTACCCTGAGGATAATCCAGGACCATGTTTCAAAAAGGACTAAACGAACCTTCGAGTTAAGTATTCTATTGAAGGTATATGATTAAGAATGATATTAACCTGCTATCGTTGCTTTAATTGAAACTCTTCTGCAATTTTATCTGCTTCATGTCATGTATGTACATCAGATTCTAGAGTGTTCTTCATGAATCATGAATGGTAATTATGTTACCTCCTTAGGAGAATTATATACGACATGTATGGACTCTGTATGGTTATATATTAAGATTTCATGGAAAGTGAATTACAACAGTGGGTCAGTGGTGGACCATAGTAATGCAGCAATGATTCTGCGAGTAATGAGTCGATTACAACCATGAGAGTTGTATTGGAATGAATGTTGAGATTGAGTACCACTAATCAGGTTGTGTTGACGTATAAGTTATCTTTGATAGAAAAACTAGGTCGATTATTTACCTATTGAATATCCATTCCTTCTTATCAATAGAGAGTCGTAATACTATACGAGGAAGGTTGCGATGCAAGCATAGAATTCTAGTAACGATGATGTCTAGAATGAGATCCCAGATTTAATTTTCGATATCGAGGGAGTTTCAAAGGTGATTGTGTATAAGCTCGAGGAAGAGCATGGGTCCATAGAATGATGGACGGAATAGCGAAAATATTTAGGCATGTGAAATACGATGCTATAATACTTGATGTTGATATAAATACATATATGTTTTGTTCTCCTATGACAAACCTCTATAGTTCAGAGGTAGGTTCCAAGCCAGATATTTTGTGGCAGTATATTTTTTTTTTATATAAAATTCTCTTCAATTCGTTCTTTTCTCTCATTTTCATTTCATGTAAGTTGAGAAGAACAACCCTTCCAGAAGGGGAGGTATTGCCGAATGACTATCTATCTGTGTGATAGAAGCCTAGTAGGATACCACCTGTTGTTTAATTGATTGTCAAGTACTAAAGACTGGCCACCTTCTGTACTAACTATGCGATATAACAAGTGTTCATGATCATAGTGATCTCTCAATAAATTCTTTTACTTCTATATGAAGGACTAAGCTTTCGAAGATAAAAGCAGCTGAAAAAGGAGTAGTAAAGTTGTGGTGGTATTCGGAATGGAAACACATTCGTGATACTAAAGTTGACGAGGTTATTAAAAGATTATAGAACGCTAACGATCAAAAGTATAACCAGTATAATATTAGGAACGGAAGGTAGTAGCGATTACGGACTGGAAAAGAATGGGTATTGAGGCCAAAGCTATAGTGCTAGAAGCTATGATGAAATTCCGTGCAATAGACTTGAAAGAATTTGGAATGATCACTTAACGCGGATTAAGTTTTCTCACGATAATTGATCGTATGTCAGTATCGAGGTATCGCCTTATGAGATCCTTGAGGGAAGACAATGTCGATCTCCCTTATGTTAGGATGAAGATTGCAGAGCGCAAGATGCTCGGACCAGCAGTGGTCCAAAGGACCAAGGATATAATAGATCTAATCAGAGGACGGCTGGTAGTGGCCCAAGATGGACACAAAAAGTATGTTGATTTGACACGAAAGGACAAAGAATAGGAAATAGGGGACCTAGTAATGTTAAAGGTATCCCTTGGAAATGATTGATGAGGTTCAAAAAGAAAGGAAAGCTAAGCCTACAAATTGTTGGACCCTTTGAGGTATTAAGACGTATTGGGAAGTTAGCATATGAGCTAGCCCTACCCCCGAACATGTAGTAAGTTCATAACGTGTTCCTCGTATCAATGTTAAGGAAGTGTAATTCGGATGCCAGACAAATAGGGGCATATGAGCGCATAGACATCCAACCAGACGTAACCTACATGGAGCAACCGGGAAGGGTTATAGATCAAAAATGGACAAATGCTTAGGAGAAGAGTTATCAAACTAGTCAGAGTTTGTTGGTAAAACCACAATGTGGGAAAATTACGTAAGATCTAGAAAGTGCAATGCTAAGAAAGTATCCCTACTCATTTTCTATCTGATTCCGGGACGGAATCCTTTTAAGGAGGGGAGACTGTAATAACCCCAATTTTTGGAAATTTTTGAAACCCTTATGAATAGTGATTTTGCAGATTATGCTGAATGAGAAAACTTTTCATGCCACACTATGTAGGAGTTCTGTTATTGATCTTCTGGGATATTATTAGTACTCTATGTGGTATATAAGTGTATGTAAAGATCGTTAGAATCCAATTCCGAACACTTTGATTTTTCCCGGAAATCCACTAGATACGGAAAGAATTGAGTATAAGGTAACAGGATAAAAATGATTTAAATAAAAGGATTATAAGAGAGGATCATAAAAGGATTAGAATGTATTGAGAAAGGTTAAGGAAACCCAAGTAATAAGATCCCGGGTATGATCCCTCAAACGATAAACAAAAACGAAAGTTAAGCGAACCGTATAACAGATCAGCGGTCATTAGGCAAACAATTAGGAAGTTAATCAAGGAGGTTAGGGATGATGAGGTCATCCAACCAATAAGGAGAGGACAAGTAAGGGATGATGACACAATAAGGTGATGTAAGCATGACATAGGAGGGAAGGAGGTGTGGATGAATGATAACCACACAAAGTTCAAGGTTATTAAGGTAATTAACCAAAATCTAAACAAAAACAACCAACCAAAAAACAAATCAAAGCAAAAAACACAAAAATCTCTCTTTCTTCCAAGCTTGCTCTCGGCTTTTCTTCTTTTTCAAAGAAGAAATTTCCAAAATTCAAGATCCAAGGCTTGTTAATTAGTGAGGTAATTATCTAAGGTTCCTCGTACATAGATATAGATGTCCTATAAGTTTAAGCTTCTAATTCCTTCACAATATCTTCCAATAAATCATGGAAGAAGATGGTGAATAGTGTTTTTCAAGAACTAAAATTTTTGTTCTTGAAGTTTTGTTTAGTTTAAGCTTGGATAAGGACTTTAAGGGTGATTCCAAGCCATTCTCTTGATTCTCCACTCTCCAAGGAAGGTATAAACTCCAAACCCCAGCTTTAGTTTTGAGTAATTAGGAATGAATATGATTCATATAGTATATGTGAAGCATGATGCTTTTTTGTTTAAAGTTTGGTTGAATTTGTAGAGATTAGTTGGTTTTGTGGTGTTTTTGGAGTTGTAAATCTTGATAATTAGTTAAAGAACTTAAGTAAAGCTTTTATTTCATGTGGGGAATAAGTATAAATTGTTAATGTGGAGTTGTTGGGGCTGTTATGATGTAGTATGGATGGAGTTTTGATTTGGTTGTGATTGTGGATTGATTGGTGGTTGAATTGGTTTGGTAAAATTTTGGGAAATCGCGTAAACATAGTCGTCGTAATGCCCGATTTACCATAGACTGTTTTTGTTCTTAACATCAGAACCTTTGAACTCACTGTTAGGTTTTTACCATTGCCATTTTTAGATAGTTCATGTTACGAGCTTCATTTTGATATGTAGTTCGTTTGATTCCGATGTACGGTTTAGGAGAAACGACCGTTTTAAATAACGGCGTTTCGCGAACGAATCATTACCCCTCGCCTTACTTTGAAACATTGGTTAAGGACCTTAAATGACTAATTGGGGTATGAAACATTTATGTAAAGTGTATTAGGCAGTTGGTATAGTACTCGCGAAAGAATCGCCTTAAAACCCTTAATGGTTAATTTATTAAAAATGGTGGAGCCGAGGGTACTCGAGCGACTTAAGTGAATCGTTAAGCGCGAAAGCGAACATTAGGACTCTAAATGGTTAAAGTCTAGTTTCTTAAGCGACCGGGGTCTAATTCCGACTTATGTTGTTATTCATAGGTTATCGGACCCACTCTAAGCTTAAGTCTATCCGGGAGCACTCAGGCAAGTTTTCTACCCGTTATACTGTTGTTGTGATGTATATGTGTATATGCATGATCTTGCGATAAATGCATATTTGTTATTAGCAAATTCTTGCGATATATTGTAGCATGTGATATGGTATATATGCATGCCTGTTTCATATTCTTGATTTATATATCTGTTGGTTCAATGCTTATAGTTGCATAATACCTATGCTAGAGATAAGCGGTATTTGAGTTTACCCTTAGTATAGGGGATCAAAAGGTGAACATATTTCTAAACCGGGAGTCGATGTTCCCGAGTATATATATATATATATATTTATATATATATATGGATATAGTTTTCAAAACTATTGATCAAATAAGGTTTATTCGATAACTTTATTTTTATTAATGAATATTATTTTGAATATTCATTCGAGGACTTATGACTCCGTTTATTTTATTAATGAATATTATTTTAAATATTCATTCGAGGACTTATGACTCCGTTTATTTTATTAATGAATATTATTTTGAATATTCATTCGAGGACTTATGACTCCGATTATTTACTAATTATTATTCTTAATTTTATTAAAGAATAATGTGTCGATAATCGAACTCACTTTTGATTATTCAAATAAAGATAGTACTTTCGTATAAGTATATCTTTGGTTATTTAATAGTCATTGCAAGTATAAGTTTTAAAACTTCTACTTCAATTATTTTTATAAAGATTATTCTTTATGGGAATATTTTTTAAATAATAGTATTCAGATATTTTCTAATATATCGGGACTGATTTATTTTATTAAATCTGCATTACTCCAAACATTCTTAAAAATGTTTTCGAGTCTTCAAAATGATTTTAAAAGTTAGAGCGGATCCCAAAACTCGTTTTCAAATTTAAGATCTTCCTTTCGAAGGGGATTTAAATACTCGCTCAAAAATCTGAGGGATCCGGCTCCGTGATGTATTTTTTTTATATATTCGCAACAAGGTTGCTGTTTTGATAAAAGAGTTTTTGATTACTTACCCAACACTCGGGAATTAAAATTCTTGGAACAAGTTAATCCATTAACAGGCATCGCCTGGGAAATATTGGTGAGTTTTCCTTTCCAACTAGATACGACTTCTTGGTGGAGCCGTATCAATAAGTTTCTACTTGGGGAAAGGGGGGACGAGCTTTACGTTTCAGAGTCATGGATTTCATCTGAACTAGGAGTGGCGTAAGTGGTCGAGTGGCGCCGGCCCAACCTTATTATATTGGCCCAAATGGCCTGGAAGTTTCGCTAAGACGGTACATTCCTTAGGAGTCCAGTGTTCGGTTGACAAGTAAATCCGACAAGTTCTCCTCTACATGTAGAAAATGGTGGGGTTGCACTACTACGACTGATCATCGTAAGTGGTCTTCCTGGCGCGGCCAACTCCCGTAATGAGTTCATCATCCAATTGGATATTTCTGCAACACTACCCAGAGCACTTCGATAGAAAGGCTACGGTTGGGTGATTGTTGACTGTTGGCAGGGTCGAGTTTTCAAAATGATGTTTGCATCAAATGAAGTATCTCGTAACTTCATTTTATTTTGATGATATTTTAAAGATTGATTCCATACAAGTTTTGTCTTGTAGCTTAATCTATGGGATGAACTAATTATAACTTGAACGGTGGTAGTTCAAGTAGTATTCGGAAAAGATATAAGTATATTGGAGTATCTTGTAACTTCATCTTTTAAACTTATATCTAGTAAATGATTATCTTATGCATGACAAAGATTTTCAGAAAAACGTTGAGACAAGGTTAGATATATGAGATCACCTTACAACGATATTTTTTTTATACAGTTATAAACTGGAACTCTGTGTATATTATGCATGATAGAGGACTTCCAAGATTTTGAAAAGTATATATGTATATATACTGAATATTTTGCGACTTCATCGCATTAAGATATCAAACTTGGTTCATTTCTTTTGACCAAGACTTTCATGAGTACTATGAGAAGGCTCATATACTGTAAATCATTATACATAATATTTTGGTGGGCTTGCTGCTCACCCTTGCTTTCTTCTTTCATCACACAACAACAGATAGAAAAGATGAACATGACCAAGCTCCCAATTCACGAGCGGATAGGAAACGTTCCGCACTTTCCTATAGGCATTGATGTCGCTGTAGCTGAGGTAGGAACTACCAATACGCTAGGCTTCAACTTTTGATGTACCAGATTTATGTATATTTATGAATTGTAATAATGGCAAAGAAATGTAAATTTATTCAGAAACCCTTTTAAGGTGTATTGGCATATAATTGTAGAATAAAACGACTTGTGATTATTTTTGGATATTCATCTCTGAGACTATAACTTGTGGTGTGTGTGTTTATTGTGGGGTCACAGTACAGAGTAGTTGATTGTTTATTAAGATTGGGTGTTATTAAGGGAAATGGAACTCGTGACAACCCGGATCCCCGACCCCGGATTTGGGGGTGTTACACTTGAGATGTGGTAGGATCATCAGCTTGCTCCCCCTGGACAGGTGCATTTTCCTTTGGAGTTGTGACCACAGTTTCAATGACATCAGAACTTAATCCATCAGAACTTACATGATCAGAATTTTCAGGATCAAAATTTAAATCTTCATTCTCAAATCTCAGCTGATCATGATCATCAAAATCTTCAAGTCCAGTAATCTTCTTATCATCAAAAGAGACATTGATAGATTCCATGACAACCCTTGTTCTTAAATTGTAGATTATGAAGGCTTTTATGGAAAGTGGATATCCAACAAAAATTCCTTCATCAGCTTTTATATCAAATTTTGACAGCTGCTCAGGATGAGTCTTAAGAACAAAGCACTTGCAACCAAATACATGAAAGTATTTCAGATTTGCTTCTTCTTCTTCACCATCTCATATGGTGTTTTTTTATGCTTGTTTATAAGTGTAACATTTTATGTAAAATAAGCAGTCTGCACAGCTTCAGCCTAAAAATAGGTTGGTAGCTTTGCTTCATCAAACATTGTTCATGTAGCTTCAATGAGAGTCATGTTCTTTCTTTCTACAACTCCATTTTGTTGTGGAGTTCCAGGTACAGAAAACTTCTGTTTGATTCCACGATCTTTGCAGAACTCATCCATGATTGAATTCTTGAACTCAGTGCCATTATCACTCCTTATGATTTTAACATAATCTTTGATCATCTTATCCAGCTGTCTAACATGATCAGTTAGAGTAGATGCAGTTTCAGTCTTGTTGTGCAAGAAGTACACCCATGTGTACCTTGTGAACTCATCCACTATAACCATAGCATATTTCTTCTTTACAATAGACATGACATTGACTGGACCAAATAGATCAACATGCAGTAGGTGCTAAGGCTCAAGAATTGATGACTCAGATTTGCTCTTGAAGGAAGAGTTTCTTTGTTTTGCCTTCTGACATGAATCATAAAGGCCATCAGGAGCAAATGTTGTTTTTGGCAGTCCTCTCATAAGATCTTTCTTTACAAGCTCATTTATATTGATGAAATTTAAATGAGAGAGTTTCTTGTGCCAATTCCAGCTTTCTTCAATTGATGCTCTACTCAACAAACAGATTGCAGAACCATCAGTACTTGTTGAAAGTCTGGCTTCATAAATGTTACCATGCCGGTATCCTTTCAGAATCACTTTGCCTGTAGAAATACTTATAACTTCACAGTGTTCTTCAAAAAAATCGACATGATAACCTCTGTCACAGATTTGACTTATACTCAACAGATTGTGTTTAAGTCTTGAGACTAGAGCTACTGCTTCAATGATGACTTTCCCAAGATTGATCTTGCCATATCCCAGAGTTTTCCCAATGTTGCCATCTCCGTAAGAAACTCCTGGGCCAGCTTTCTCCACAAAGTCTGATAGCAGGGCTTTATTTCCAGTCATATATCCTGAACATCCACTGTCCAGAACTAGGATGTTCTTCCTATTGCCCTGCAATCACAAAGACCACTAATGGTTAGTTTTAAGGACCTAGACTTGCTTAGATTCTTTGGCCTTTTTAAGTTTGTTAACATTTGCGGCGGATTTAACATCAGAGTTTATGCTAACATTTTTCTTATCAGATTTTACAGTATCAGACTTTGCATCATGCTTTACACTAAAAGGAATTAAAGTTACTTTCTTCAAAGAAGATTTTATCTGATAATAATCATAGTACAAACTATGATATTCCTTACAAGTATAAATGGAATGCCATATACTACCACAATGAAAACAAGGATTTTGTGGCTTAAACCTAACAGACTGACTCTTAACTCCTGACTTTGAAGGTAAGGAGTAAATATTCTTATTCTTCCTGCAAAAAGAAGCCAGATGGCTAGAGTTTCCACAGTTATAGCATTTCTTTTTAGGAGAATTAGGAACAGGCATATAATTGTTACTTTTATTCACTCCTTCATTTCCATTCCTATTTTTCCTAGCTGCCTTTACCTTGTTTACACTAGTAATCTCTTTCAGCTTATGTTTAAGCTGCTTCTTTGTAATTAAGCCTATGTTAACTTCAGTTGGTTTATCCTATTATAAAGTTGACTCTGCTATCACTTCTATCTCAATATCTCTCATCTTTTCAGAATTAGACTTTACAGTTTTAGCTACAAATTTAACAGGATTTACCTTTGGCTTAGTAGTCTGTTTAACAATAATTGGCTTAACTTGTTCAGTTCCTTTTTCACTTTTCTCATCTCCGAAATCTAAGCCCTCTTTCCAGTTTCCACTACTTAGTATATCCTGAGTTGCTCTTCCAGAGTTAGTCCAAGTCCTGATAATCTCTCTCTCCTTTTCTAACTTAGTTTTTAGAGATTTATTCATTTTTAGGACTTCATCTTTCACATAGAAAGCATCATCTCTATCCTTCTGAGTTTGATGGAGCATAACTGACTCTTTTTCTAAATAATTATTCCTCTTTTTAAAGTCAAGATTTTAAGAAGTTAATCTTTCACATATTAAAGTTTGATCTCTATAGCTAATAAACATGGTTTTAAGATATAATCTCAACTCAGTAATATCATCATTATTATAACAACTCGTATATTTTAATATTGTTTAAATATGTAATTATTAAATAATTACATAAACAAAATAGGTGTATGGGTTGAGTCAGCTGGATATTAAATTGTTATTATTTATATGTAATTATTGGTGTTCGAGGATGATTTGTGTAATTAGTTGTGAAGCTGTGTTATTTTGTTTTTATATTTAAAGGTGATTCTATTCAAGAATTATTTTCATAAATACCTGGATTATCCCTAAAATCATTTTTATGGCTTCATAATTTTATTAATTATTTTTAGGAGTTTTTAAAATTGAGAAATCAATATTTCATCAATTATTTAGCCATATATGATTTTTTGATTGTAATTATTTGTTAAATCCGTATTTAATTCCAAAATTCTATAAAAAATTTGAAATTTATATTTTATTTAGTTTGGAATATTTCAAGAATTTTAAAATTCGTTCGGAAATTTTTGGGATTTATTTGACTCGCGCGTGGTTTCGTTTAATTATAAAACGCGGGTCCGATGTGCGTTGTAAAAATGATTTAAAAAAAATTTGGAAAATTTTATTCAATGAACTCCTAATTACTTCGGGATTTTTAAAATCATTTTCGTGAATTTTCGGATTATTTTACCCGTTAAAAGCTCGTTAAATTTTTAATTTGCGGGTTAGACGTACTTTAGTCGGGGATTATACAGAAAATTGATGACAAAACAAAAATAAAAAAGAGGGCTGAGGTCATCGGGTCCAACCCGTTCCTCATTCTTCCGCCCCTCTCTCTGATCTCTCGCCCTACTCTCTCAAAATCTCTCACTCTCCTCTCTGTCACTTTCTCTTACTCTCTTTTTTTTCCCTCTCTCTCCCTCCTTCTCCTTTCTCCTCCCTCCCCGCCCTATTTCTGCGGTTTCCGGCCACCGCCTTGCTCCAGTTCGTTTCCGGTTGTGTCTGCTCTGTTTAAGCTTGTTGATATATATATGCGTGTATACGCGTGTGTATGCTATATGTGTGTGTTTTGTGCTGCCTATATCCGGATGCCGCCTGAGTTTTTTCGGCATGGCAGCCGGCTGTCCCCTGTGCTCGTGGCTGCGTGCCACTACGCACGTGTGTCTGCGATGTTGCCCTGTTATTGTTGCCTAATGCGAGTTAAGACATAAAAATGCGGATAATTACGAATAATAAGTGTATTTAATTGATGTTTGTGAATTTGCGAATTGTCAGTGTTGGACTGAAATCGGTGGTTGGGAATTGTATTGTGGTTAGTTTGAATTGGTTGTGATTGATTTAATGTCGGGACGTTCGACGGGTTAGCCGATAATCAAATGAGGTGCTTCCCGATTTCCGAAAAATTAAATTACGGGAATACGAGGCCGTACCCAATGAATATCGGAACGTTGATCAGTTATATTAACGTACCTTATACGAAATCTGATTATGTGTTGTGATGAAATACTTTTCGAAAATCGATAACCTTAGTTTCATAAAAGGATAAATATACCTATTTTCTGAAAATGCACACCGAACCAACTTTCGAAGATATGAACCCTAACTGATACGTGTATTATAATAATATTGAATATATTACGAGTCGGATTTGGTTAACGTTCGGGTAGATTGTTAGCGAGGATATGTCAAGCATAATCGAAGGTCTAAGTTAGGGTGTTTCAACTTTGTAGGTGCTTGTCAGAAGGCCCAAGAGTTGGCATTGGATAGCCTAGTGGACAGTCGACGAGCTCAGTAAGGTTCCGATCGAAGGACCTGAGTGTTGGAGTCGAATCCAGGGTAATCTAGTGGTTAGACGTTAAAGTCTGAGCATCTGTGTCGGCTCAAGGTCAATCGATATTATTTGTAAAGCTCTGCAAGGCAAGTACCCCTGACCATATCTTTGTGGTTCAACATATATGAATATAATGTTATTTTATTATCGTACTGGAACAGAATGATTTAAGTTACGTATCCCCTGGGTTTCAAATTGTTTTGTTAACTTGTGTTTTGGGGGAAAAGTAACTTCTGAAATACATATCTCTAAGTTTTGAATAAAATGAAAATGTTTTTGGAAAATGTGATGTGTTATAATTGTTATGATAAGAGATAGGTAAGTGATTTGGAAAACTGGAGAAAAATGATCAGATAATTGGATGAGTGTGCACAGAAGGCCCGTAATGGCCTGGAAGTTAGCGTAAGAGGCGAAGCGGTTGTGCACCCTATTATAAGCACCAGCCCAGCGTAACGGAGACCTAGCTAGTCTCTGAGTTCCGGAACCAATTTCATAGGATAGCCTGATCAGCTGTCTCACCAGGGATCATCCAATACTTTTATATCTGAGCAAGTGATTTTGAGGTTTTCGGAGAGGAACAAATTTTATAGGTCATGTGATAGGACAAGTTTTATAGGTCCTATGATGGGACATGTTTTATAGATCCTGTAATGTGATAATTTTTGTGGTTCCCGTAACGGAACAAATGATTTTGGGTCCCCGTAACGGGACAAATGGTTTTATGGGTCCTGCGATGGGACGGAAGATTTGAAAATGAAAGAAGCATGCTAAAATTGAAATTGATATTTATGCACATCACACAACTAATGATTTGGTTTTACAGAGCATGCTAGTTTTGATATCCATTTCATACATGTTTTACTTGTTTTCTAGCAAATTATGATTTCTGTTCCTATAATTGTTTATCATAAACTGTTTTTGATTATTATTCATATATTGGTGCTGCTGAGCAATCTATTGCTGACCCTTGCAAAAATGTTTTATATATGTATTGCAGATGCCTAGGAGATTCTTCAGTGGTAGTCGGGGCAGAGTTCCAGTTCCTTCCGTGTCAGGCTCCTCTGAGATAGTTGTGTTGGACCCAGGCGGGTCTGTTGAGTTGCTGAACAAAGATAGTATTGTCAGTATTGTCTTTAGTAAGTTGGTTTTATGAGAATTGTGACCTATGTCATACTTAAACCTGGAAAAGATCTTGGAAAAAGGGGTTGTATTTATATAATAATGTTGAGTTGGATTATATTAAGTTGTTATTGATGACATCAACTCCTGACCCCGGGGTTGAGGACGTCACAGTTGGTATCAGAGCTACAGGTTTGAGTCCCCGATTTAGGTTAGGAATTGAGTCAGAAGAGTGCAAGAGGGTTTATTCTATATAGATATGAGTCAACAACTCAACCAGAGGAGCGAGTCTGTGAGTTTAGTCAAGGGTTCAAAGGCGTAACCCTGATGTCTGTTGGGGATTGGCTGGAACTGCCCTAGATTTTTAGTAAGTCTCCCTTATATATAGGTATCATTGGCAATATCTAGTTGAGGTTTCTAGTTTCTTTTCTCGAGCAAGCGAATCTGACCATGAAAGTTCAGGTGGAAGGGTAATAGTTAGCGGCTACCACGACAGCCGAGTCTCATAGTAAATATGGATCAGTACTGAGGTTTATACCTTGAACCCTTATATTTCTTTCCTCGGAGGTTCTATCGGTTGATTGGGGCAAATAATACATATGAATTGACTATTTGTCTGTGTGGCAAAGGGTCTAGTGGGACGCCGCCGAATTATATGTTGTAAACTATATGGTACTAAGACTGGCCATCTTACGTACTTGTATGGTTGCTCCCAGTCATATCCGCATTTCCTTCACTTTTCTTTTAGAATGAATCATCTTGATTTCGGAATTTTATTTAGTATTTTATGGCAATGAGTTTCCTTCGGTAACCACTATGATCAGATCATCCTAGTTATGGAAAGTAAACGAAGAATTGACCGTCAGGAGAAATAAAAGTTCTGTATCTGGTTGCTATTTTGGAATGATTGAAGCAGAAAGGATTGTGATCCATTGGAAAAGGTTGTTGTCTTAGAAAAGTTAATTCAGTGGTTGTCGAGTCTATGGCAAATGATAGGGAACCGCCTTTAGAAGAATGGTTGGCTGAAATTTGGACTAGTAGGCCTAGGAGAGGTCCTTAAGTTGACCTAGTTTGTGAGGTTGCTTGTTGGTAATTGTGGCTGAAATAGCCAACCTCATTTTATTATGTTGGTTAGTGATACATATGGTTATTAACATGTTATGCGTCACAGTATTGTGAACTGTGGAGTGGAGTGGTGGAAGATGGTTAGTATACTTGTTAGTGGTTTGGTTATGTTGATGGGTTGATATGGTTGTTGGTTGATTGTTGGTGTCGGCTTGAGTCCGACTGGTAGTCAGTAATATAGAGGAAATGTTGCCTAAATTTCTGGAAAATACCTTATTTTTAAAGATACAACGTATACTATGATGTGTTAGAGGTGTTTCAGATGATACTCCAATTAATTAATTAAAAGAGGGAGTTGGTTAATTGTACCAACTAATGGTCAGTTAGATAGAGGTCGGTTCCAATTAGAGTAAGTTAGATTCTGATGTGATTTTCAGATCTGAAAACAAAGAATGTTCAATGTTTCAAATATGGTCATAAGGGTCATGTTGCGTTGGAGGGTAATCTAGAAAATCCAGGAGTTATTCGCTACCATTGTAGGAAGGTTGGACATATTGCGAGGAATTATGGAACGGTTACTCAAGGTACTACATCCCAAGGGCCAATATCCAGCACGGCTAGAGGCAGAACTTCCAGAGTGACCAAAAGATCAAGTGTTTAGAAATTCGGACGTAGTGCAGCTGATCTGACACCTTTTAAGCTAGAGGAGTTTGACATGATTTTAGTAACGAATTGGTTGTCCTTTCATAAGGCAAATATTAATTCTGGAGAAGCGGATAGTAAAGTGTATGGAAGCCAGTAGTAGGGTAAATTGCGAAAGAAGCAAGATAAGAAGCTCTTCCAATTGTGAGAAGGAAGAAGTTAATAAGCCAAAAAGATAAAGTAGATCCACCTTGTGTAAAGATACGAGGAAGAAAATACTTAAGTTGAAGGAAGTTGAGTAATATATAATTGCCTTGGAATTTCTTTGAAGGCCAGTGGGGTGAAGTAATTAGTTCAATAATTGTAAAGATATTAGTGAAGAAAGTGAACCTACCAGATATAGTTCCTTGGTTTACACCAGAGATGTTGCTGAAAAGAAGGATGAAATTATGAGAGTATGTAATGATTACCGGGAGTTTAACAAAACAACGAATAGGAATAAGTAACCCTATTAAGAATTGATTATTTAGGTGACTTAATTCAAGGAATGTGTTATTTATCGGGGAATGACTTAAGATCCAGCCTGAGAACATATCGAAGACTGAAGTTAAAATGAAATATGGGCATCACAAATTTTGGTAATGTCATTTGGAATAACAAATAAACAGTCAGGGAACATGGTGTATAAGGAGTGCTTGGATAAGCATGATTGTATTTATTGATAACATCCTCAGCTATGCAAAGATCAGGGAGGTCCATATGGAACACCCAAGGATTTCCCTATGAAGATTAGAAGAAAAACAACTATATATTAAGTTTCAAGTATAAATTTTGGCTGAGAGTAACAAATGATTCTGATTATTCCGTTAACGAACATTTAAGCAAGGCCGGTGTAGTAACATATGCCCTGTATAGAAGGAAAGGATTGAATGTGATTAAAATCGCTAAGGATTTAATAAAGGAATAGGGAAAGTGGAATGTGAAGTTCAAATATCTGAAGGTGAGAAGAAGTGACGATATGAGATTACTTTCCAGTCTTAACTGATGAAGAGAAGCAAGAGGTGTTCGAATGTTTGGAAACTAAATTGAAAATGAGCACCGCCTATCATCTGAAGACGAAGGGTCAAAGTGGAAGGATGATTCAGGCAATATAACATATGTTGAGAGTATATAGTTTGAATCTAAAGGAAACTGTGGTAATCACCTACCACAGATTGAGTTATCTATGTTAATAATTAATCATGTTATTAAGGAATGCTACCTTGCGAAGCCCTGTGTAAGCATAAGTGTGAGTTTCCCTTTATTGAGAGAAAGTGGGAGTAGAAATGTTATTAGATCCTGAGTAAATTCAGCGCACCACGGACGTAGTGGTGTTGATTCAAAAAAGAGTTGACGCAGCTTGGGATGGACAAAGAAAGGAGACAAATTTGCATCGAAAAAGTATGGATATAAAAGTAGGATCATGGGTATTGATAAAATTTTACCTTGAAAGAAATTGGTTAGGTTTAGTTAGAAAAGGCAAGTTGAGCCCTAAATATATATACCCGTTGCGGTATCGAGGAAGATAGATAAAGTGCTCATGAGTTAGCATTGTCATTGCAGTTGCAGACATTTATAATGTGTTCTGCATGTCATTATTAAAGCGATGTGTTCTTGATTCGAACCAAGTTGTTGAGTAGGAGCCAATGGGCTCTCATCCAAATTGTTCTGCGTGGAATGATCGACCCAGAACCTAGGTTATTATGAGCGAATCCTTAGAAATGAATTTATATCTATAGTGAGTATGCTTTGAATGAATCCTCGAGTAGAAGAGTCTACTTGGGAGTACAATCAGATATGCTTGACAAATATCCTCACTTGTTTGGTTAAAAATCAGATTCTGAGGATAGAATCTTTTTAAGGGGGAAAGATTATAACGACTCGTATATTTTAATATTATTTAAATGTGTAATTATTAAATAATTACATAAACAAAATAGGTGTATGGGTTCAGTCAGCTTGATATTAAATTGTTATTATTTATATGTAATTATTGGTGTTCGAGGATGATTTGTGTAATTAGTTATGAAACTGTGTTGTTTTGTTTTCATATTTAAAGGTGATTCTATTCAAGAATTATTTCCATAAATACTTGAATTATCCCTAAAATCATTTTTATGGCTTCTTAATTTTATTAATTATTTTTAGGAGTTTTTAAAATTGAGAAATCAACATTTCATCAATTATTTAGCCATATATGATTTTCTGATTATAATTATTTGTTAAATCCGTATTTAATTCCAAAATTCTTTAAAAATTTTGAAATTCATATTTTATTTAGTTTGGAATATTTTGAGAATTTTAAAATTGGTTCGGAAATTTTTGGGATTTATTTGACTCGCGCGTGGTTTCTTTTAATTATAAAATGCGGGTCCGATGTGCGCTGTAAAAATGATTTAAAAAAAATTCGAAATTTTTTATTCAATGAACTCCTAATTACTTCGGAATTTTTAAAATCATTTTCGTGAATTTTCGGATTATTTTACCCGTTAAAAGCTCGTTAAAATTTTAATTTGCGAGTTAGACGTACTTTAGTAGGGGATTATACAGAAAATTGATGACAAAACAAAAATAAAAAAGAGGGCTGAGGTCATCGGGTCCAACCCGTTCCTCATTCTTCCGCCCCTCTCTCTGATCTCTCGCCCTACTCTCTCGAAATCTCTCACTCTCCTCTCTGTCACTTTCTCTTCCTCTCTTTTTCTTCCCTCTCTCTCCCTCCTTCTCCTCTCTCCTCCCTCCCCGCCCTACTTCAGCGGCTTCCGGCCGCCGCCTTGCTCCGGTTCGTTTCCGGTTGTGTCTGCTCTCTTTTAGCTTGTTGATATATATGCGTGTATACGCGTGTGTATGCTATATGTATGCATTTTGTGCTGCCTATATCCGGTTGCCGCCTGAGTTTTTCCGGCATGGCAGCCGGCTGTCCCCTGTGCGCTTGGCTGCGTGCCACTATGCGCGTGTGTCTGTGATGTTGCCATGTTGTTGCCTAATGCGAGTTAAGACATAAAAATGCGGATAATAACGAATAATAAGTGTATTTAATTGATGTTTGTGAATTGGTGAATTGTCAGTGTTGGACTGGAATCGGTGGTTGGGAATTGTATTGTGGTTGGTTTGAATTGGTTATGATTGATTTGACGTCGGGACGTTCGATGGGTTAGCCGATAATCAAAGGAGGTGCTTCCCGATTTCCGGAAAATTAAATTACGGGAATACGAGGCTGTACCCAATGACTATCAGAACGTTGATCAGTTATATTAACGTATCTTATACGAAATCTGATTATGTGTTGTGATGAAATACTTTACGAAAATCGAGAACCCTAGTTTCATAAAAGGATAAATATACCTATTTTCTGAAAAAGCACACCGAACCAACTTTCGAAGACATGAACCCTAACTGATACGTGTATTATAATAATATTGAATATATTACGAGTCGGATTTGGTTAACGTTTGTGTAGATTGTTAGCGAGGATATGTCAAGAATAATCGAAGGTCTAAGTTAGGGTGCTTCAACTTTGTAGGTGCTAGTCAGAAGGCCCAAGAGTTGGCATTAGATACCCTAGTGGACAGTCGACGAGCTCGGTAAGGTTCCGATCGAAGGACCTGAGTGTTGGAGTCGAATCTAGGGTAATCTAGTGGTTAGACGTTAAAGTTTGAGCGTCCGTGTCGGCTCAAGGTCAATCGATATTATTTGTAAAGCTCTGCAAGGCAAGTATCCCTGACCATATATTTATGGTTCAACATATATGAATATAATGTTATTTTATTATCGTACTGGAACAGAATGATTTAAGTTACATATCCCCTGGGTTTCAAATTATTTCATTGACTTGTGTTTTGGGGGAAAGTAACTTCTGAAATACCTATCTCTAAGTTTTGAATAAAATGAAAATGTTTTTGGAAAATGTGTTGTGTTATAATTGTTTTGACAAGAGATAGGCAAGTTAATTGAAAAATTGGATAAAAATGATCAGATAATTGGATGAGTGTGCGCAGAAGGCCCGTAACGGCCTGGAAGTTAGCGTAAGAGGCAAAGTGGTTGCGCACCCTATTATAACCATCAGCCCAGCGTGATGGAGACCTAGCTAGTCTCTGAGTTCCGGAACAAGTTTCGTAGGATAGCCTGATCAGCTATCTCACCAGGGATCATCCAATACTTTTATATCTGAGCAAGTGATTTTGAGGTTCCCGGAGAGAAACAAATTTTATAGGTCCTGTGATGGGACAAGTTTTATAGATCCTGTGATGGGATAAGTTTTATGGTTCCCGTAACGGAACAAATGATTTTGGGTCCCTGAAACGGGACAAATGGTTTTATGGTTCCTGCGATGGGACGGAAGATTTGAAAATGAAAGAAGCATGCTAAAATTGAAATTGATATTTATGCACAACACACAAGTAATGATTTGGTTTTACAGAGCATGCTAGTTTTGATATCCAGTTCATACATGTTTTACTTATTTTCTAGCAAGTTATGATTTATGTTCCTATAATTGTTTATCATAAACTATTTTTGATTATTATTCATATATTGGTGCTGCTGAGCAATCTAATGCTCACCCTTTCAAAAATGTTATATATATGTATTGCAGATGCCTAGGAGATTCTTCAGTGGTAGTCGGGGCAGAGTTCCAGTACCTTCTGTGTCAGGCTCCTCTGAGATAGTTATGTTGGACCCAGGCGGGTCTGTTGAGTTGCTGAACAAAGATAGTATTGTCAGTATTGTGTTTAGTAAGTTGGTTTTATGAGAATTATGACCTATGTCATACTTAAACCTGGAAAAGATCTTGGAAAAAGGGGTTGTATTTATATAATAATATTAAGTTGGATTATATTAAGTTGTTATTGATGACGTCTACTCCTGACCCCGGGGTTGAGGCCGTCATAATTATGAAAGACATAAGTTGTTTGAGGTACCTTTAACTCAGCAGCATCAGAACTGCTATCAGCATTTGCCATCAAGGCATAATTTTCCTCATCTTCAGAATCTGAGGAGTCTGTCCAGCTTTTCTTCTTTATGACAAGAGCCTTGCCTTTGTCACTCTTTCCTTTCTTCCAGTCAGAAGATATGTGGCCTTTCTCACCATAGTTGTAGCATTTGACATTTGAGTAATCTCCTCTGTCAGACTTTCCTCCTTTGTCTTCATATTTTTTGAGGCCCTTCTTGTCAGAACTTCTAACTTTCCTTGAAAACTTCTTTCCCCTTCTGAATTTCCTGTAGGCTATCTTTGTGATACCTTTCACCATAAGAGCACACAGCTTCATCATCTCTTCATCAGCATCTCCTTCAGATAGACTTTCAGTTTCTGAATCATCATCATCAGAGCTTGATGATTCTGAATCAGACTTTATGAAGAGATCTTTTCCTTTTCCTTTCTTTGAAACAGCCACTTTGGGGGATTCCTCCTCATCATTAAGAGCAACTGCTCTTGATTTTCTCCCATGTCTCTTGCTTCTTTGATCCATCTCAAGTTCATAAGTCTTGAGCATTCCATAAATTTTATCAAGAGTAGTTTCATCAAGAGCATAGTTATCTCTTATAATAGTAGCTTTCAAATCCCAACTTTCAGGTAGGGCTGAAAGGAATTTTAGATTTGAATCTTCAATGTCATATTCCTTGTCCACCAGTGACAGATCATTCAAGAGTTTGAAAAACCTGTCATATAAATCAGATAATGACTCATCACTTTTTAAGTCAAAGTGCTCATACTCTTGAGTGAATATAGTCCTCCTGTTTTTCTTGATTGCATTAGTTCCCTGAAACCTTATCTCCAAAGCATCCCATATCTCCTTTGCAGTATTGCAGTGAATTACCCTATTTGATATGATATTATCAATGGCACTATGCAACAAATGCCTTACCTTTGCATCCTTGGCAATAGATGAGATATCTTTAGCTGTGTATTCACTTTTCTCCTTTGGTATGGTCTTTACTGGCTGATCTGCAACTACAACAGAGAGCTTGGTTGGCTTATGCGGTCCTTCATTAATTCTGTCAAGGTATTCTGGATCTGTAGCTTCCAGAAACATAGCCATCTTCACTTTCCATATGGGATATTCAGACGGTCTCAACATGGGAACCCTGATAGTCTCATATCGACTATGGGTTTGAGTCTTTGGAGTTTCTTCAGTTTTAACGGGCTTGGTTATATTTTCTGCTTCTTCAGACATGATTGTTTTGGATCTTTAGTGTATGTGTGTTAACAGATAGGCTCTGATACCACTTGTTAGGTCACACAACACTGTAGAAGGGGGTTGAATACATTGTAGAATACAATCAAATCGATTTAAAGCACAAGTAACAGAAAACAAATGTATTCGATATAATAAACTCTGTTACAATGGAACTGTTCTCTCTCAGTGATGAACAAATATCACGAGAGTTGCTAGGTTACAATTATATGATCTTCTCGATGATCGTAACTCTTATAGAGTAAACCTATGTCTGTGTTTATATAGACACACAGTTACAAGATAACTTCTAGTTGATATGGAATATAATTCTGTCTCCTAAAATATATCAACCAGATATCTTATTATTCTTCTAGTCCTCGAACTCTTTCCTTGCATATCTTCTTCTTGTATTAGTCTCGATCTTCTTTCCTGTAAATCAGCTTCCTTCCTTAACTGTTAGTCCTCCAGTACTTAAGTTCTGATATCCATCTTCTGATATTATCTTCTGATAATCTAAGTTCTGATATCCTTAAGTCCTGACTTCCAGTAAGTCCTGATTCCAGTAAGAACTGATATTTCCTGTTAGTTAAGATCTGAGAACTAAACATGAAACATATTAGACATGACATCTCAAATATTTTCAACATATACAAATTGGAATGCCAACTTATATTTGATTTAGAATACGTGTTTATATTTGTATATACTTAAATATTATAATCAATTTAAAATAACTACTTATATCTGATCTAGAATACCTACTTAAATATGGATATACTTAAATATTATGTGTAATTTAGAATACCTACTCATATTTTATTTAGAATACCTCCTCATATTTTGATGTACTGAAATACCCTATTTAATTTATCATACCTATTTATATTTGATTTAGAATACCTACTTATATTTGGTGTAAATTATGAACACATTTACAACCATTTGAGGTATAACTGATGGTTTGTTTGGGCTGGAGTCTTTTCTGACTTGGATATATAATTATATGAGTTTTTGAGAAACCAAATAAAGAAGCCAGCCTAGTTCAACTTATCTATGACCCGTTCGACTCAAATTATTCGGTCTTGAATCGAACTTATCTTGTGGTAAGTGAAAAATAATATATCACATTTTTCATATTTTTTTTCAAATAAAATACCTTCATTTATGTTATAAACAAGTTTATCTAAATATTATTATATAATACTGACCTATAACCTGTATAATGCATAGGTTTTTAATTTTTTCAATAAAAAAATAAATGAATGAATTATATTTGTTTTGTATCGAGTTTAATATTTTAATGCTGGAAAAAAGTGTTCATTAATTTAAATAAATGAATTTGATACAAATAAAATAAATAAATCTTTGTTGTTGCTTTTGAATATATTTTGAACTCTATCTTCGGTTCTAGAACTTATATTTTGATGATCGATTCCACAGTCCACGCAAAATTCACGAAGTAATCTTTAATTTGTGATAGTTTAAAAAGTCTTATTTACTTAAAACTATTCTGAAATTAAAGAGAAAAGACAGTAACAAATTTCACATAAGTAATCTAGACAATTTAAGATACATACTGAAATATTTAATTCAATTTATGATGTTTACTTACATATGATTTGTTTCGGCAACAGGGTTTCTTTTGACTTTATTTCGACTCTATTTTGAGTTCTGTAAATAAGATTTTGACGATTTTATAACCCACTCAAAACTCACGAAATAAGTTTTAATTCAGTGATTGTTTAAAAAGTATTATCTTTGTAAAATTTTCCCAAATTTGAAGAAAAAGACAGTCATGAATATTACATTAAGTATTTTATTCAAATTAGGATATGTACTTAGATATTATATTCAATTTGGAAAGCCAAATTATATTTGATTTAGAATACGTGTTTATATTTGGATATACTTAAATATTCTACTCAATTTTAAATAACTACTTATATTTGATTTAGAATACCTACTTAAATAAGGATATACTTAAATATTCTGTGTAATTTAGAATATATACTCATATTTTATTTAGAATACCTCCTCATATTTCGATATATAGAAATACTATATTTAATTTATCAAGCCTATTTAAATTTGATTTAGAATACCTACTTATATTTGGTTTAGATTATGAACTCATTTACAACCGTTAGAGGTATAACTGAAGGTTTTGTTTGGGCTGGAGTCTCTTCTAACTTGGATATATAGCTATATGGGCGTTTAGGAAACCAAATAAAGAAGCCAGCCTAGTTCATCTTATCTATGACCCGTTCGGCTAAAATTATTCGGTCTCGAATCGAGCTTATCTCGTGGTAAGCAAAAAATAGTATATCACATTTTTTATATTTTTTTTCAAATAAAATCTTTTATTTTACGTTACAAACAAGTCTATCTAAATATTATTATATAATACTGACTTATAACATGTACAATGCACGGGTTTTTATTTATTTTTTCAATAAAATAAATAAATAAATGAATGTATTATATTTGTTTTGTATCGAGTTTAATATTTTAATATAGAAAAAGATGTACATTAATTTAAATAAATGAAGTTGATACAAATAAAATAAATAAATCTATGCTATTTTTTTAATATATTTTGAACTCTATCTTCGATTCTAGAACTTATCTTTTAATGATCGATTCCACAATCCATGCAAAGTTTATGAAATAATCTTTAATTACTGATACTTTTGCATAAGTATTCTAGTCATTTTAGTCATTTTCGCATAAGTATTCTAGTCATTTTAGAGAGAAAAGACAGTTACAAATTTCGCATAAGTATTCTAGTCATTTTCAGATACATACTGAAATATTTAATTTACTTTATGATGTTTAGTTACATATGATTTTGTTATGGATAAAAAACTAGGGTATATTAATTACTATATTTATTGCTAGGGTTCGGGAGTTCAAGGCCTTTAATGGCTGCTCTCGTGTTTTGTAGCTTAACTCTGCCTTTACGAGATGCCTACATATCTCTATGTATTAGAAAATCAAGCCAAAAAACGTAGTTCTATTAGATGGGGGTGAGACCCCTTATATAGGTCTGGAACACCTTGAATTAGATTAGATTTAGGAGACTTGGTGGACAAGTCTCAGAATTAGAATGGACTTTGGAGTCCTACAATGCATGAAGTTGATTCCTTATACTATGGGATTTCTTGAAGGCCAATCCTCAAGAAATTATATCCTTAACTGGATTTTATTTATTAGCTGATTTATCCCTTATTGATTAATTACAAAATTAATTAATATTCAGGGCTTTGGGCCCTTTCTAATGGGCTTAACTGTCAACCCAATCCGGGTATTAATTAATGCGATATGAATTACGCAATCAGGGTTTATTTTATTCCCTATCATTTGCCCCCAACTTCTAGGAAATCATAAAAGGTTTCTCAGAAGTTAAGTTCGTTTATTCCCTTAAAGGGTATCGTTTTTGCGTAAAGCGTGGAGCGACTTACACATTTACCCTTAATTTCTGGGATTTTTCCTTAGCAACTGGGAATTTTTTTTCTAATTTTCAGGAATTTTCCCCTAATTTCTGGGACTTTTCCTTAGTTTCTGGGAATTTATTCTTAATTTTCAGAATTTTTCCAATTTTCACCCTTTTTTCGACCAGGATCCTAGTCGTTTGGTTGACCGGATCCTAGTTGAACTTTTGGCCAGCTCTTGAGGCCTGGTCAAATAATTTCGACTAGGATTCACGAGTTGGATTTCGATCAAGATCCTGGTCGATTTTACGACCTGGATGCTGGTCGAAATTCTGGTCAGCTCTTGGGGCCTGGTCCAACAACTTCGACTAGGATTCACGAGCTGGATTTCGACTAGAATCCTAGTCGACTAATCGACCTTGATGCTCATAGAAATCCTGCTCATTTTTTGGCTTTTACTTGAACTAATAAGACTAGGATCCATGACCAGGATTCTAGTCTAATTTTTGGCAATCTCTTGGTCTCTGTTCGAAAGACTTCGACCTCAACTCACGAGCTAGATCTCGAGTAGATTTCTGGTCGCAGTTATTCATAGTTCGAGCTTAATCCTGCTCTGTCAAAATAAGATTTATGGGCTCCTGTTCGAAGATTTTCGAACAGAATTGACGACCTGGGCTACGACCTCAATCCTGGTCGAATTAATGGGTGTTTTCAGGCTCTTGTTCGAAAGACTTCGAATAGGATTCACGACCTCATATACGACCTCAATCCTGGTCGAATTAATGGGTGTTTTTTAGGCTCTTGTTTGAAAGACTTCGAACAGGATTCACGGCCTCATATATGACCTCAATCCTGGTCTTTCTTTGGACTAGGAATTTTGTTGAGCTGGGCTTTTCCTAATTCAATTTAGATTTGGGCCTAGGCTTTTCCTAATCCAATTTTGATTTGGGCCTGGGCTTTTCTTAATCCAATTTGGATTTGGGCCTGGGCTTTTCCAATTTGGATTTGGGCCTGGATTTGATCGAATTTTCGAGAACCTTCCGGGTTTCTCCGGAAACTTTCAGAATTCCTTTGGAAAGTTCTAGAAGTTGGGATTTTTCTCTTGGGCCTTCACTTAATGGGCTTTTCTGTCCCTTTGTCTTCCTTTCCATTCCTATATAAAGGAGGGAGTGAAGTTGTTCACTCCTCACTTCCCATTTCTCATTTCTCTTCCTCCCTTCCTCTTCTCAAAAAACCTTAGAGGCTTAATAATAACTGTAGGTCGGAGATCAAGTTCTTCAAAGCTTTCTTTTTAGCAATCCAACCCTATTTCGAGCATTATTCAAGGTAAGATAGATACTTTCTTACTCTATTAATTTTTCTGCACTTTTTATGCATAGAGTTTGTGTCTAAAACTGTTCTTTTTTTTGCTTTCTTCAGATGGCAGATAAGAGAATAACTCGTTTGGCCAAGATGAACGTGGGCAAAAAGTCGAACGAGTTCCCTATTCGATCAAGGTATACTTCCTTGATTGACATGATTAATACTTGAGGGGACGAATATCCATCCGACGCTCATCTGGATGTGTTTGATCACGTCAACATCTTTCAGGATCCAAAGGAGTTGGACAAGGTGAGGTCTTTCTTCAGGGTCAAGGAGCCGTACAAGTTGGTTCTTGCAGGTCCGGCCGACAAGGCTTGCCACTGGAAGAAGGACTCCTTATGTGTCTTTAGGGACACCCTGAGGGCATGTATCAGACTTCCCTTTCATCCCTTTATTCCAGTTTTTCTAGCTGATGTGGGCATAGGCCCTTGCCAACTCCCTCCAAACTCTTGGAGATTGATCTTTTGCTTCTTGTTGCAATGCACTAAGCATGACGTTTCTTGTTTATTACCTTACATAAGTCATACTTATAAATAAGCCGAACTATAAACAACAGAAAACTAATCCAGCTTATTCTGACTACCTGTGGTACAACACCAAACAATCTACAGAATAGCTGGCCATTTCCTACCCATTTCCTGGCTGTGGTTCTCATGGCAGGCATCTTGATTCACTGTTGTGTTGTGTCAATTTAAGAAAACAAGTGTGAGCTATAATGCCCAGCATAATAATGTACAGTATGAAAATGACTGTATGATAACATCATATATGATAAATATGTTTTATTCGAAAATAGTTTTCCTTAGTGAAACACACCTTCTTATGAAAACAATTCTTTAAGGGATTTTAATATCCTGCGAATACATTAATAGTAATCCCAGCACCTAGGCTTGGGTTACGGTATTGCATCTCAATTCCAATTGGAAGAATTAAGAAACTCGTTGGAGCCACCGTATACGATGATCAGTCGTAATACGATAATAGTAACCTTTTCTACTAGTAGAAGGACGACACATTCGTATCCCGGTTATCACCCTTGCCGCATTCGGGCTACATGTCCCATTTTCGGGTATATACATACTTCACAAGTTCCTGAGTACACTGAGTACCTTCTCCTGCGGTACCTTTGGTAGTCCATCTAGCACATATAGTACCAGAGTCTACCCCTCCATTGTCCTTTAAAAGAATTCTATCAATCTCGAGAACTCGAACCACATCGAAGTTCCCCAAGCATTTTGCTTGTTGATAGAAATAGCTTATCTCTCTAAGATATAAGTGTATATATATGTATATACGTACTTCCGAGAATTTCAGAGGAAGTACTAAGGATGTGAGTTGACCGTTGTCAACAGATAATTAATAAGGGGAAAAGTTTCTCCTTGAAACTATATTCAAAATATTAAATAAGTCGGGATAATATTCACCGACGATCTGAAATTATTCGAATGATATTCTGAAATCAGAATGTATATTTTAAATCAGGATCTATGATTTTTAAATCAATAATAAACCCTTTAAGAATAATAATTAATTAAATAATAATCGATAAATAATTAAACCTCGAATGGGTTTACTCTCTAAAAGAATATTTAAAATAATATTCCTCAACTAGTTTGTGTCTCCATAATTAATAATCTATAGTGATTAATCGGGTTTGAAATAAATAATCGCTGGAGTATACTACTCCCATAATAAGGAATAAGTATATAGTATTTATTATTCGAACAATAAAATATAGTTGAGGGAATATGATCGTTGGGAAATCATTTTAATAAAAGTTCGAGGTGTTTTAATGTTTCGTAAGTGGACGTTGAGTCCCTTTTAAAATGTACTACTATGGACTTATAACCATCCTATAATATCACCAGAAATGATTCCCGGGTTTTATCTTAAATCCCGACCGACTCTCGGTCTTATATAATATGTCACGCTTAAAGCGAATAACATTTTACGATATACACTTTATCGTATAACATCGCTACATTATGCGAAATTTCAACAACTACGTATCATGGCAAGCATGATATTTATGTAATGATAGTAAAAAAATCCTTTTACAACACAACAGTAAAAATGGAGTTGGGTTCGTAAACTTTCCTGGGTATCTCGAGGTGGAGGATGCTCTAGGTTCCGTTCGGAAATCTATAACCATAAACACATTTCATTTCGTTAGGTTCCATTCTAATTTACGGCAACTCGCACTCATATGCTACTTATTATGCACCCTCTCAACTTATAATACCCTTATTTTTCCTTTAAGTCATATTCACATTATGGTCACTTCATTTTTCTTAAGTATCTTTGGTTCATTCTTATTATCGCCGTCGGCTCCGCTTATGGATTCTTACGGTTTCGATTCGCGCGGTCTCGACTCCAACATTTTTATAAAATTGAGAAATTATTATTTTCACTTTAAATTTTTTATAAAAGTTAGGAAACTCTCTATGTTACCGTCTGTAAAAATTTCATGATTTATGAACATATTTAAGTTGATCCTTAATATTTTCAAAGTTCGTAATTCGTAGCAGTTTTTTGTCGCGTAAATTACTTTTACTAAAATGGTCATAACTTTGATCCGTAAATTGGAATCAAGCAATTCAAGCGCCTAAACGATACTTATAACATTTTCTATACTAAAAAAAGGTTATTTTTCAAGAAACTACAGTTTACAACTTCGGGACTTTCTGCAGAAACTTAAAGTTACGATTTGTTGGTTTTAACGAAGTTACGTTTACGATCGGGGTTTCGTTTACGCCCTAACTCTTAACACAACCACCAAAAATTATCATATCATTATCAACACACAAACACCTCTCAAGAACATCATGTTATTGTGGCAACAACCAACCCTAAATCTACTTAACTTAATCATCAAGATTTCCTCAATAACACTAATTACACTAGGTTTTCTACCACATACTAAATGGATCTCAAAAATGATTCTTAAATAAAGTTGGGCCAAATATTTTTACCTTTATTTAAAGCTTGAGATGTGTTCTTGAGGATGGTGGAGGCTTGGAAGTGCTTGGTATGATTTTTAGAACCTAAAACCACCATTGAAATCAACAAACCAAAGAGAGGTTACTATTTATACTATTCACTAGTGAGTTTCTTGAATTTATTTCACCCATAAAACCATGATAAAAAGAGATGAACGAATTTTCTTACCTTAGTTTAATTTCTAGGAGGCTTGAGAATTAATTGGAGAATTTAACAAGAGCTAGAACTTGGAGTTTTGAATTTGAATTCTCTCCCTTTTTTCATTAGGGCCGAATGGAGCATCAAGGGGGTATTTATACTCCTCTTGGTTGCTTAGCTTGGTTGATTTGCTAGGTTGCTTCTAGGAAGATGGGGTGATATCTTGCAATTGATTTTATTCTCCTAGTATAGCATTCTAGGTTGATTCTTGGTTGCAAATCTTAGGGACAAATCTTAATAGCTTACTAGGTTACAAGCTAAGCTACATGGTTAGCTTCCTTAGCACACTATTTTGCTAGCTAGCTTGATCATCCTATGGTTAGCTCACTATTTGATGAAGTAACCATTGTTACTTCCTTACCATGGTTTAGTTAGTGCATTACGTTTATTTAATCGTTTACGCGTTCGCTTGGTTGCTTAAATGTTTTCGTAATACTTACTCGTAAATGGTTCGCGACGTAATTCCTTTCGTATTCATTCCTTATATTTTTAATTATCCTACTTGAATATAAATCCGTAGGGTTTTAATCTCGTAATTATATTGTGATTCCCATAATCCTTGATGAGTCATAAATACAGTCATTTTTCAAAGTTCGTTTTCTTCGAAAACTAATAGCGTTTACATACACTCATTTAGTACGTATAATCGTAATATCAACTCTGAAACTCATTTCCTCATGCACTACATAGTGTGGGCTCAAAAAAAATTTCCCGTCCATCAGGATTACTATTCATTTAAACGTTTTACAAGGTCTCAAAAATTCGAGTTATTATAGTATTCCCCTCTAACAAGGATTCCGTCCCGGAATCAATTAGAAAATAAGTGGGGATATCTATTCCTCATTGTGTCTTCAAGTTCCCAAATTGACTCTTCGACATTTTGATTTCTCCATAAGATTCTAACCAGCTTCACAGTTTTTTTCCTCAGCACTTGTTCTTTCTGGTCCATTATCCTTACTGGTTGCTCGATGTAGGTCAGGTCTGGTTGTAAATCTACCTGCTCGTATTCTATTACGTGTCGTGCATCTCCGTGGTACTTCCTTAACATGGACACGTGGAACACGTTGTGCACTTGTTACAAATTAGGAGGCAAGGCGAGCTCGTAAGCTAGAGGTCCTATTCTCCTCAAAATTTCAAAGGGTCCTATGAATCTGGGACTCAGCTTCCCTTTCTTTCCAAATCTTATCACTCCTTTCCATGGAGATACCTTCAATAGCATGGAATCTCCTACTTCATATTCCCTATCCTTCCTGGTCTGGTCGGCGTACTTCTTTTGTCTATCCTGGGCTGCTACTAGTCTTTTCCTGATGAGTCCTACCATTTCTCTGGTCTATTGGACTAATTCTGGTCCTAATATCTTTTGTTCTCCAACTTCGTCCCAACACAGGGGAGAGCGACATCTTCTTCCGTAAAGAGCTTCATACGGGGGCATTCCTATGCTAGCGTGATAGCTATTGTTGTAAGCAAATTCGATCAGGGGTAAGTGGTCATCCCAATTTCCTTTGAAATCAATGGCACATACTCGTAGCATGTCTTCTAGGGTCTGAATAGTCCTTTCGCTTTATCCATCAGTCTAGGGGTGGTAAGCAGTACTCATGTTTAGTCTGGTGCCTACGCATTCCTGGAAGCTTCTCCAAAATCGGGAATTAAACCTTGGGTCTCTATCTGACACTATGGCTACAGAAACGCCGTGTCTCACTACAATTTCCTTCAAGTAAATATCTACTAACTTGTCTACGGTGTATCTTTCGTTGATTGGTAGGAAGTGTGCGGACTTGGTCAATCTATCTATGATAACCCATATGGCATCATGATTGGTCTTTTTTCTTGGTAAGCTTGTCACAAAATTCATGGCTATATGCTCCCATTTCCATTCCGGAATCTCTAGGGGTCGTAATAGTCCACTAGGTCGCTGATGTTCAGCCTTCACTCTCTGGCATGTCAAGCACTTGCTGACCCACTCTGCTACTTCTCTCTTCATGTTAGGCCACCAATAATATTCCTTAAGGTCATGGTACATTTTCGTACTTTCTGGGTGGATTGAATATCTAGAGTTGTGCCCTTCGTGCAGCAGCTCATCCTTTAACTCTTGCACATTTGGAATCCAAATTCAGGACGCATACCTCATGATCCCTTTCTCATCCTTCTCGCATCTCACTTCTTCACCGGTCAAAGTTCCTCTTTCCTCACTCATCTTCTTTTCCTGACATACTCGTATCTTTTTAGTCAGCTCCGGCATTAGCTTAATCTCAAATAATCCTTCTGTTCCCTTACCGGTCATCCTCACGTCAATTTCCATCTTCTTAAATTCCTTAATCAACTCTTCCAATGTCATTATCATCTTGAGCCTTTCCTTCCTACTAAGGGCGTCAGCCACCACATTGGCTTTACCCGGGTGATACAAAATTTCACAGTCGTAGTCTTTTATCAACTCTAACCATCTCTTTTGTCTCATGTTCAGTTCCTTCTGAGTAAAAATATATTTGAGGCTTTTATGGTCAGTGTAGATCTCAAATTTCTCACCGTATAGGTAGTGTCTCCAAATTTTCAGGGCAAACACTATGGCTGTTAATTCTAGATCATGCGTAAGGTATCTGCTCTCATATTCCTTCAATTGTCGAGAGGCATACGCTATAACTTTGCCGTGCACCATTAGTACACATCCTAATCCTTTAAGCGATGCGTCGCTGTATATCAGAAACTCTCCCTTTCCATCGGGAAGAGCGAGCACTGGTGCTGACACTAGCCTCCTTTTCAGTTCTTGAAAACTTTCCTCACATTTCTCTGTCCATACAAACTTTTCTGTCTTCCGAGTAAGTCTAGTCAGTGGACCGGCTATCTTAGCAAAATCCTGCACGAATCTTCGGTAATATCCTGCTAAACCCACAAAACTCCTAACCTCCGTTGGGGTAGTTGGTCTTTCCCAATTGGATACCGCCTCTATTTTGGCAGGGTCAACTAAAACTCCATTGCTACTCACCACATGTCCTAAAAACTGAACTTCTCTCAACCAAAACTCGCACTTCGAGAACTTGGCATACAATTTCTCATTCCTCAAGATTTCTAAGACTATCCTCAAATGTTCTGCGTGTTCTTGCTCTGTCTTTGAGTAGATCAGAATATCATCTATAAAAACTATCACACATATATCCAGGTTCAAATCTCAACAACTCAGTAAATTTGGCCTCATATTCTGCCACAGTCATCTTATCCTGTTTCAACTCCAGAAACCTAATCTCCATCTGGGTTTCCATAAGCCTAGGGAAGTACTTGTCTAAGAACAGTCGGGTAAATCTATTCCATGGAATCACAGCATCGGTTTCTAGGTTTCATTTGGACTCCCACCAGTAGTTAGCTTCTCCTTTCAGCATGTAAGAAGCGAAAATGGTCTGATGTCGTTCCTCAACACCTAGTATCTCGAAGGAATTTTTTATCTCTTTGAGCCAGGCCCGTGCTTCAACGGGGTCGACAGATCCTAGAAACTCTGGGGGTTTGAGAGATTTGAAGGCTCTAAAGGCAGTAGCTGTGGTCTGTTGGGCAGCATGTGGCTGTGGTAGAATAGTCTGTTGGTTCAGATTTGCTCTTAGCAGTTCCATAAATTCATTCATGGGGTTCACTCCCTGATGGGTATCCTTAGCCTCTTATTCTACATATTCTTCCTCATCATATTCATTATAGTCTAGGTCTTCTTCACTTTCCTCATTCACTACAGGGTCAGGTTCACCTTGTTGTTGGTTAACAGATTCTGCGGACTGAGCCCTGGTTCCTCTTTTACGGGGTGGCATTGTTCTGATATTGAAAATTGGTCAACATAGTTGTAATTATAACAGTCAGATTATTTTATTCATATGTAAGCATGTCATTTATTATCTAGCAGGTTTTTATAAAGTGCAATAATTTAGACATCATTTCTTAATAACGGCTTAGATATATATTAATAAGATCTCCCACTTAAATCTTGAGGATGAAACAACTAGCCGAGTTCATACATGCCTGATTACAATCTATCACTACTAGTTCTGAATACTCAAATGAAAATACATAAGCCGTGTACCCTGAAGGGCTAGGAACGCTATCTACTACTAGTTATCCTATCAAAATTGGTGACAAGTCACCCAACCTTCTTCAAGGTCCATATCTAGTCACTAGTCTCTCAGTCACTATCACTGTGTGTGAGGTCACGCACCCTCCTCATTGCTCCCACAATCATCAGCTCTGCATCAACTACCGAGATGTATCCTCCCACTGCTGTCATCCTCATCTGAACCCTGGTACGGAGCTCGATCCCATCGATCTCTCTGCGGGCTATGGTTGGGGAAGCAGCTCTGAAATCTCCTGGGTATCCTAGTCGGGTGGCTCTCTCAGCTGTCAGTGCCTGACATAACTCCGCAATGCGAGCAGATGCCGCAGTGATCTCAGCATTAAGCTGACCCACTATCCAGTCATGTACGGCTACATGCATGGTCGCCGGTGATGGTAGAGGTGAATCTGGGTAGCTAGAGATATGTCATGAACCTCGTGGAACTGTGCACGTATCGCCTCCTCCTCCTCATCATCATCATCAATATAGGGCATAGGGCTCTGGATCCATGGGGGTGGTGTAGGAGAGCGAATATGGTGAGGATACATCTCTACATCCCTCCATACTACGCCATTAGCTATGGGGACAAGAAGGTTAGTCTCCTCCTCTAGGACATCCTCAGTAGGGTCATCATCTGAATCATCAATGGGTGGGCTCTCTGGCTCGGGAATAGGGTCACGCTCATGAATTCTGAGATCATCAACAGGATCAACCTCCCTCCTAGGCTCCACTGGTACCTGACACAATAGGCAATGTGTTACTAACTTAGAGTTGGAATTCCTTTGAGGGTAAAACTGTCAAGACCACCCGTGTAGCCCGACGACGAACTCGACTTGAGCTCTAATTGATTATTTTATTATTTTTATGTCTACGTATTTTATGTCCTATCGTTTCCAAGATTTGTTAACCTAAGGCTCTGATACCATTTCTGTGGCGCCCAAAAACCCGGGGTCAGGAGTCTCAGAGGCCACGCCATCTAAACTCACACAACTCACACTATAATATATAAATACTCACGCTTCACGACCCCACACTTATCACACACACACACACACTTACAGGTTATTGTCTTGGAAACGAACCATCATAACTAGAGTAATTGTCAACCATCAGGTGATACTTATTACAACTCAAAAGTAATTAATCTTGCCGGGGAGTGACCTTTAGGTAAGGCTACTCCGCCGGCCAAAATATACGTTTCTTGTTTATTACCTTACATAAGTCATACTTATAAATAAGTCGAACTATAAACAACTGAAAACTAATCCAGCTTATTCTGACTACCTGTGGTACAACACCAAACAATCTACGGAATAGCTGGCCATTTCCTACCCGGTTCCTGGCTGTGGTTCTCATGGCAGGCATCTTGATTCACTGTTATGTTGTGTCAATTTAAGAAAACAAGTGTGAGCTATTATGCCCCACATAATAATGTACAGTATGAAATATGATAAATATGTTTTATTCAAAAATAGTTTTCCTTGGTGATACTCACCTTCTTATGAAAATAATTCTTTAAGGGATTTTAATATCCTGCAAATACCTTAATAATAATTCCAATTGGAAGAATTAGGACACTCGTTGGAGCCACCATATACGATGATCAGTCGTAATACGATAATAGTAACCTTTTCTACTAGTAGAAGGACGACATCTTCGTATCCTAGTTATCACCCTTGCCGCATTCGGGCTACATGTCCCATTTTCGGGTATACACATACTTCACAAGTTCCTAAGTACCTTCGCTTGCGGTACCTTTGGTAGTCCATCTAGCACACATAGTACCAGAGTCTACCCCTCCCTTGTCCTTTAAAAGAATTCTATCAATCTCGAGAACTCAAACCACATCGAAGTTCCCCAAGCGTTTTGCTTGTTGATAGAAATAGATTATCTCTCTAAGATATAAGTGTATATATATGTATATACGTACTTCCGAGAATTTCGGAGGAAGTACTAAGGATGTGAGTTGACCGTTGTCAATAGATAATTAATAAGGGGGAAAAGTTTCTCCTTGAAACTATATTTAAAATATTAAATAAGTCGGGATAATATTCACCGACGATCTGAAATTATTCGAATGATATTCTGAAATCAGAAAGTATATTTTAAATCAAGATCTATGATTTTAAATCAATAATAAACCCTTTAAGAATAATAATTAATTAAATAATAGTCGATAAATAATTAAACCTCGAATGAGTTTACTCTCTAAAAGAATATTTAAAATAATATTCCTCAACTAGTTTGTGTCTCCATAATTAATAATCTATAGTGATTAATCGGGTTTGAAATAAATAATCACTGGAGTATACTACTCCCATAATAAGGAATAAGTATATAGTATTTATTATTCGAACAATAAAATATAGTTGAGGGAATATGATCGTTGGAAAATCATTTTAATAAAAGTTCGAGGTGTTTTAATCATTCATAAGTGGACATTGAGTCCCTTTTAAAACGTACTACTATGAACTTATAACCATCCTATAATATCACCGGAAATGATTCCCGGGTTTTATCTTAAATTCCGACCGACTCTCGGTCTTATATAATACGTCACGCTTAAAGCGAATAACATTTTACGATATATACTTAATCCTACAACATCGCTACATTATGCGAAATTTCAACAACTACGTATCATGGCAAGCATGGTATTTATGTAATGATAGTAAAACAATCCTTTCACAATACAACAGTAAAAATGGAGTTGGGTTCGTAAACTTTCCTGGGTATCTCGAGGTGGAGGATGCTCTAGGTTCCGCTCGGAAATCTATAACCATAAACACATTTCATTTCGTTAGGTTCCATTCTAATTTACGGCAACTCGCACTCATGCGCTACTTATTATGCACCCTCTCAACTTATGCTACCCTTATTTTTCCTTTAAGTCATATTCACATTATGGTCACTTCATTTTTCCTAAGTATCTTAGGTTCATTCTTATTATCACCGTCGGCTCCGCTTATGGATTCTTACGGTTTCTACTCACGCGGTCTCGACTCCGACATTTTTATAAAATTGAGAAATCAATATTTTAACTTGAAATTTTATGAAAATTAGGAAACTCCCTATGTTACCCTCTGTAAAAATTTCATGATTTATGAACACTTTTAAGTCGATCCTTTATATTTTCAAAGATCGTAATTCGTAGCAGTTTTTTGTCACGTAAATCAGTTTTACTAAAACGGTCATAACTTTTGATCCATAAATCGGAATCAAGCGATTCAAGCGCCTAAACGATCCTTATAACATTGTATATCCTAAACAAAGGTTATTTTTCAAGAAACTACAGTTTAAAACTTCTTGACTTTCTGCAGAAAGTTAAAGTTATGATTTGTTGGTTTTAACGAAGTTACGTGTACGATCGGGGTTTCGTTTATGCCCTAACTCTTAACACAACCATCAACAATCATCAGATCATTATCAACACACAAACTCCTCTCAATAACATCATATTCTTGAGGCAAAAACAACCAACCTTAAATCTACTTAACTTAATCATCAAGATTTCCTCAATAACACTCATTACACTAGGTTTTCTACCACATACTAAATGGATCTCAAAAATGAATCTTAAATAAAGTTGGGCCAAAGATTTTTACCTTTCTTGAAATATTGAGATGTGTTCTTGAGTATGGTAGAGGTTTGGAAGTGCTTGGTATGATTTTTAGAACCTAAAACCACCATTGAAATCAAGAAACCAAAGAGAGGTTACTATTCATACTATTCACTAATGAGTTTCTTAAATTTATTTCACCCATCAAACCTTGATAAAAAGAGATGAAAGAATTTTCTTACCTTAGTTCAATTTCTAGGAGGCTTGAGAATTAATTGGAGAATTTAACAAGAGCTAGAACTTGGAGTTTTGAATTTGAATTCTCTCCCTTTTTTCATTAGGGCCGAATGGAGCATCAAGGGGGGTATTTATACTCCTCTAGGTTGCTTAGCTTGGTTGATTTGCTAGGTTGCTTCTAGGAAGATGGGGTGATATCTTGCAATTGATTTTATTCTCCTAGTATAGCATTCTAGGTTGATTCTTGGTTGCAAATCTTAGGGACAAATCTTAATAGCTTACTAGGTTACAAGCTAAGCTACATGGTTAGCTTCCTTAGCACACTATTTTGCTAGCTAGCTTGATCATCCTATGGTTAGCTCACTATTTGATGAAGTAACCATTGTTACTTCCTTACCATGGTTTAGTTAGTGCATTACGTTTATTTAATCGTTTACGCGTTCGCTTGGTTGCTTAAATGTTTTCGTAATACTTACTCGTAAATGGTTCGCGACGTAATTCCTTTCGTATTCATTCCTTATATTTTTAATTATCCTACTTGAATATAAATCCGTAGGGTTTTAATCTCGTAATTATATTGTGATTCCCATAATCCTTGATGAGTCATAAATACAGTCATTTTTCAAAGTTCGTTTTCTTCGAAAACTAATAGCGTTTACATACACTCATTTAGTACGTATAATCGTAATATCAACTCTGAAACTCAATTCCTAATGCACTACATAGTGTGGGCTCAAAATGTTTTTCCCGTTCGTCAGGGTTACTATTCATTTAAACGTTTTACAAGGTCTCAAAAATTCGAGTTATTTCATCCTTCGGTCGCCATGTTTAGAAAGATTTTTCAGTTCAAGAATACCCTGATAAGAATCCAGGGTGGGTTTCTCTGAACCAGTGCCCCACCATTCCTCACATCGTGAATGGGAAGTCCATCCCGGATAACAACTTAGGGTGGAAGAAAGAGTTTCTCTAGGTTCACTGGGAAGGCGGCGACTGGGGACACTTTTTCGCTCGTCCTTTGGGCAAGTTGTTAACGGGAGCCCAAATGACATCATTTTGACTGAGGAGGAGGCCAAGAGCTTTAATCTTCTTACCCGGGATAACGGGACATCCCATTCCTAGGACCTTATTAAAGAGATTGTTACACCCCTAAATTAGGGGTCGGGGATCCAGGTTGTCACAAGTTCCATTTCCCTTAACAACACTCAATCTTAATAAACAACCAACTACTGCGTACTATGACCCCACAATATACACACACACACACCTGAAGTTATAGTCTCAGAGATGAATACCAAAAATAACATAAGTCATTTTATTCCACAATTATAAGTCATTACACCTCAAAAGGGTTTCTAAATAGATTTACATGATCTTTGCCATTATTACAATTCGTAAATATACATAAGTCTGGTACATCAAAAGTTGAAAGCCTAGCCTATTGGTAGTTCCTACCTCAGCTACAGCGGAATCAATGCCTACAAGAAATGGCGGAACGTTTCCTATCTGCTCGCGAATTGGGAGCTTGGTCTTATTCATCTTGTCTAGCTGTTGTTGTGTGATGAAAGAATAAAGCAAGGGTGAGCAACAAGCCCACCAAAATAACATGTATTGTAATTAGCAATATATGAGCCTTCTCATAGTACTCATGAAAGTCTTGGTCAAGAAGAAATAAACCAAGTTTGATATCTTAATACGACGAAGTCGCAAAATATTCAGTATATATACATATATACTTTTCAAAATCTTTGAAATCCTCTAACATGTATAATGTACACGGAGTTCCAGTTTATAACTGTATAAAAATATCGTTGCAAGGTGATCTCATATATCTAACCTTGTCTCAACGTTTTTCTGAAAATCTTTGTCATGCATAAGGTAATCATTAACTAGATATAAGTTGAAAAGATGAAGTTACAAAATACTCCAATATAATTATATCTTTTCCGAATACTACTCAAACTACCACCGTTCAAGCTATAATCAGTTTCAAAAGTTCATCACATAGATGAGACTACAAGATAAGACTTGAATAGATTCAATCTTTGAACTATTATTCAAAATAAATGAAGTAACGAGATACTTCATTAAGTCCCGATATATATATACACCTATATATATATATGCATTTCATACACTCTTCTGCTATGGAAGTATAAGCAGAGTTGTCATTCCCAAGAATTTTGGAAAGAAGAAACTTTGGCATAAACCTAATATCTTGCTGATCAGGAAAAGATACCAATTAAGTCACCTTTTCTACTAGTAGATGGATGAATCCCTCACTGGTCATCATCCTGGCCGCATTAGGACCTTATGCTGGACTGCCACTCAGCCACTTACGCATTGATGAACTCCCACTGAGCCACTTACACTTTCATGGACACCCACTGAGCCCATGTTGCTTATGCCGACGCATTTCGATTGGGCTTACTTCCTGAATGTTGGGCAAGTAATCAAACTTGTTTATCAAGTTAGCAACTTCGTTGCTCCAAAAATACACCACGGAGCCGGATTCCTTAGGTTTTGAGCGAGTATTTAAATCCCCTTTGAAAGGAAGATCTTAAATCTGAAAATGAGTTTTGGGATTCGCTCTAACTTTTAAAATCATTTTGAAGACTCGAAAACATTTTAAAGAATGTTTAGAGTAATGATGATTTAATAAAATAAATCATTCCCGATATGTTAGAAAATATATGTATATTATTATTTAAATAATATTCCCATAAGGATAATCTTTATAAAAATAATTGAAGTAGAAGTTCTAAAACTCATACTTGAAACGAATAATAAATAACAAAAGATATACTTATACGAAAGTATGATCCTTATTTGAATAATCAAAAATAAGTTTTATTATTATTCAAAACCATCGAATATACCTTATTCGATTAATAGTTAGAAAGCTATATATATATACATATATTATACTCGGGAACATCGACTCCCGGTTTAGAATAAATGTTCACCTTTAGGTCCCCTATACTAAGGGTATACGCAACTACTTCTTATCTCTAGCATAGGTATTATGCAGCTTATAAACATTTGAATTGATAATAAAATATCAATATTATGAAACAGGCATACATATAAATATCATATCACATGCTCCAATATATCGCAAGACTTTGCTTATAATAACCATGCACTTATCTCAAGATAATGCATCAATATATTACATCACAACAACAGTATAACGGGTAGAAAACTTGCCTGAGTGTTCCGGGGTAGACTTAAGCTTAGAGTGGATCCAGTAACCTATGAACAACAACATAAGTCGGAATTAGACCACGGTAGCTTAAGAAACTAGTCAAAACTCATTCATACCATAACGGTCGCTTATGGTCGCTTATACGTTTAACGATTTACGTTAATCGCTCGCGTACCCTCGGCTCCACTAATTTTAATAAATTAACCGTTACGAATTTTATGGCTAATCTTTCGTAAATACTCTAACAACTGACCAATTAATCTTACATAATTGTTCGGTACTCCAATTAGTCATTTAAGAACCTTAATCAAGGTTTCAAAGTAAAGCGAGGGGTAATGGTTCGCTCGCGAAACGCTGTTACTTAAAACAGTCGTTTCTCCTAAACTGTACATCGGATCTAAGCGAACCACATATCAAAACGAAGCTTACGACACAATCTAGATAAACATGGCAAAGTTACAGATTGGTCAGTCAGCTTTCTGTCTCGAACACTAAGTACAATCAGTTGAATGAAAACGGGTATTACGACGGCTATGTTTACGCGATTACCAATGTTTATACTACTCCAATTGACCACCAACCAACTCATAACCATCAACACAACAAAATTTCACCTAAACCATACCACATCAGTCCATAAACTCAAGGTTTTCCAACTTATTCAACCACAAACATGAAGTACTAACTATATCTTAAGATTCATTAACCAAAAACCAAGATTCAATTTCCAAATCACTTCCAAATCAAACCAAACTACTAATAATCATAATCCATGCTTCTCATTCACAAAACCAACCATCAAACTCACTAACAATTAAAGTAAAGGCTAGGGTTTGAAGTTTATATCTTCCTTGGTGTGTGGTGAGTTGCTAGGAAACCTTAGGGACCCTTGATCTATCCTCCCACTAGCTTGATCTTTCCAAAGAAATCAAGAACACAAAATTAATTTCAAGAAAGTACTATTCATCATCTTCTTGAATGATTTATAGAAAATGCTAGAAAAGGATTTTGAAGCTAAGATTCCTAGGAAGTATGTAACTTAACTAGGAGAAACTAGGATAATTACCTTGTAAATTAGCAAGCGGAGGAGCTTGGACTTCCCATTTGTTAAGGAAGAAGCCGAGAGCAAGAAGCTTGGAAATGGGGGGAGAGAAATGAAATGTTGCTTGGTTGATTTTTTGTGAATGAAATGAAATGCTTGGTTGAAAATTAACGTTTCAAAATATCTTTGCTTTTCCTTTAATAAAGTGATGATCTCACCTTGATTACATCATCACAAGGACATGTGTTCAATCCTTATGGTTGGATGATGTCATCCTCCCCTAATCCCTTTGATTAGTGATTAATTACTTGGCTAATGACCGCTTATCTGTTATACGGTTCGCTTAACTTTCGTTCTTGTTTGTCGTTTGAGGGATCATATCCGGGATCTTATTACTTGAGTTTCCCTAAATCTTTCTTAATATTTTATATTCCTTTTATGATCCTCTATTATAATCCTTGAATTTAAATCCTTTTAATCATGTTGCCTTATAATTAATTCTTTCGGTATCTGGTGGATTTTTGGGAAAAAATAAAAGTGTTCGAATTTGGATTCTGACGATCTTTACATACACTCATTTACTTTATGGAATACTAATACGATCTCAGAATTTCCATAACAATACTCCTATATAGCGTGGTCTGATAATTTTCCTTAATCAACATAGTCAGCAAAAGTTACTATTCATCAGGGTTTTAAAAAATTTCCAAAAATTGGGGTTAATACAGATACGGTCCTTGTGGAACGTGGTCTTTCTCCCGTTCCTAAGCAAGGTAAGTTCCCTTCCTTTTTAGTTATTTTTGTTATCCTTGCCTTTTACTTTACTATCTTTCCGATTCCTTTTTATTTAATTTATGCAGTGGCTGAAAGGATCGAAGAGGCTACCAAGCCTAAGGACCTGGAAACAACCAGGATGAAGCGCGCTGGAAAGGTCTTTAAAGACCCGCCCCTTGGGGATCGCTTCTCTGAGTTTCTGCTTCAAACAAGAGAAGGGGAAGAAGAAGGCCCCAGCCAACCCTTACGTACAAAACAGAAGCTTGGGGCCTTCTTCCAACCCGCCTGGGAAATCCGGGGAAAAGACTCAATCGTTGGCAATACGAAACATGCCGAGGAATGGTCAATCCAATCTATTTCCCCGGTAGACTACCACGACCTTGTCCTCCAACAGGACTTGGAGGCTAATGAGCTTTTTGGTGCTCAGGCCCTAGCGATGGTATATTTTTTATTTTTTGTTATTATTATTTTTTGTTAAAATTTTCCTTACCTTTCTCACTTTTTCTTTTTTTCTTTTAGGCAAACGTCGATTTTCAAGGGGCGCTTCACCAAGCTAAGGCTTGGAAGGTTGGTTTAAAAGACACAACTAAGAAACTAGAGGAGGCCAACCAGTAAATCGAAAACCTCAAGGCCCACCTTGCCTCCTCAACTTCTGACCTGGAAAAGGCTCGGGCTGAGATAGTGATTCTTTAAGATAAAAAAGAAAAAGCCTTCGATGCCTGGATGGATACCCAGGATTTCAAAGATTTGATGGTGGAGCATGACGCTCTCCTTTATCCTATTAGTTATAAGAAGGCTGAGATGCCGCTGTAGAGTCTATTCAGGATGAGTTTCCTGAAATTCTTGAGAAATCTCCCTTCCCTTGCCCTCAACAAGTCCCAACCCTTCGAGGCGTCGCTGATAAGCTGGCTGATCTCATTAAGGAAGGTAATTATGCCTCCTTATTCAGAGCGCCATTGGGGAGCCATGGCCAAGGTCAGAAAAGGAAGGAGAACGAGTCTAGCTCAGGGGAATATGAATCCTTTTCTTATAACGACTCATGTATTTTTTGAATTATTTAAATATGTAATTGTGGCAATATTAGTTAAATAAAATACGTGCCTTGGTTTTGGCAGCAGTGTGTTGGTATATATTATTTGTCTGTGATTTATTGGTGTAAAAGATTGGAATGTGTGGTTAAAAAATTGAGTTATATTGTTCTGTTTTATTTTTAAAGGTGATTTTATTACAGTTTTGAATCCGTAAATATTTGGATTGTTTCTAAAATTAGTTTTATGACTTTATAATTTTAATATTTATTTTTGGGATTTTACAAAATTTAGAAATCAATATTTTTCAATTATTTAACCCTGTATGATTTTCTGATTACATTTATTTGTTAAATCTGTATTTAGTTCCCAAATTTTTCAAAAATTATGAAACTCATATTTATTTAAGTTGGGAATATTTCGGGAATTTTAAAATTATTTTAGGGATTTTTTAGATTAATTTCACCCGCGCGTTGATTCGTTCATTTGTTAAAAGCGGGTATAAATTACGTTCTAGAAATTGTTTTAAAAATTCGAAATTTATGTTTTTATAAACTTCGGGATGTTTTTAACATTTTAAGGCTATTTTCTTAATTTTATGAAATTGTTTTATGTATCGCTTGGTTCGATAAATTGTGAAAATACGATTCAGAATTAAGGTGCCAGGCGTTATAAGGTACAAGTGTTGTTTTCCTATCAAACGAATAACTCATGGCTGCAGAGTAAATTTTTACAGATTATACTCATTTCTCAATTTCAATCCAACAACTATTTAATCTCTTCTTTCTTTCTCTCTAATCTCACTCAGTTTCGTCTCTCTCTCGGTGCCTCACATCTCTCTCGTTCTCTCCCTCTATTTCCTCGTTTCCCTTGTATGTTTTCCTTGCCATGTCCCCGGAGTTCCGCCGCTGCTTGGTTCTCCGGCCTGTCTCCTGTGGGCGCGTGTGGTGTACTCGTATATGTGTATACAGGTGGGTGGGTGTGAGTGTGTGTGCTATATGTGTGTGTGTGTATATCTGTGTGTGTGCCTGCTGCTGTGCCGCGTTTTTAGTTCCTCCATCGCCGCCCTCCCCGTTTTCCGGTGGGGGAGGTGGCGCTTGAGTGTCATGTGCCATGTGTTGACTCTCGTTTGCGTTACAGTGGTTCTGTGACTTCAATTGCAATTTTTATTATTATTTTATTGTATTTGCTGGTTCTCTGCAGAAAATATTTGAGTAATATTTGTGAAGTGAATTAATATTTCATGCAGGAATTGTTAGTGATTAATCGGTGAAATTTTTGTGTTGGAACCCGAATATGCGGGTGCCCCAAAAATTTTGCCGCCGACGGTGGACTGTGAGTCCTAATATTTTTAATAAATAAAATTCTTGTTGTGTTTTTATTCTGGATTGAATTAGTTAGTTAGTAAATGTTGAGTCGGGATGGTTGAGTTGGTTGTGATTATTGAATTGTATCGGTGATTGAGAATTTTAGAATGGAGTGGTGAATTATTGTAGTTGTTATTGTTGTAAACTTTGTGGGTTGACGTCGATTGATGTTTCGACGGGTAGTCCAATAAACAAAGGAGATGCTGCTCGATTTCCGGGAAATCAACTATGGAAATGCGGGAGCGTATCCAGTGATTATCAGGACGTCAAGTGAATATATATACTTATACTTTATACGAACTTGATTGTATGTTGTGGTGAATGTTCTGTCCAAAACTCAGTAACCCTAATTTTATAAAATGACGAGTAAACGTATTTTCCGAAAACGAACAATGAACCAATTTCGAGAACGTGAACCATAATTGTTGTATGTGGTATTATAATATGAATAATTACGAGTTGAAATATGCTATTGTATGGGTAGGTTGTAGCGAGGATATGTCAAGTATAACTGGGTATCTAACATAGAGTATTTCGACCCTGTAGGTTCTAGTCGGAAAACCGAAAGTGGACAATGGACTAGAGATAACCTAGTGGTCATTCGACGAGCTCAGTAGAGTTTCAACGGAAAAACTGAGTGTCTAAGTCGAATCCAATGGGATCTAGTGGTTGGACGTTAAAGCTTGAGCGACAGAATCGACTCAGATTTGATCAGTAATAGTTGTAAAGCCCTGTAAGGCAAGTACTTCTGAACTTTTCTTCAAGATATATTGCAAATATTTTCAAACTGTTTCATAACATGCCGCTATTATTCAAAATAACTCATGTTTTATATTGTAAGTGTTTTAAACTATTTAACCTTGAACCCTGAGTTTTCTTGATCTTGAGCCATAAGCCTTATTCTTTGTAAACCATCCTTTGTTGATTTTTAGATACCAAACCACCCAAATATGATACTACTCCCCAAATGTATAACTACCCAACACCGAACACAGGAACAAAATTATTGGAAAAACACAGAAACTTTTATACTTCAACAATTCTTTACAACATCAAAGAACAGTACCCTGAAAATCATTACTTGTCTAATACCTGATCCTTTTCCAGACTGAAAACCGTTTCTTGTACATACCCTGATATACCCTGGTGATATCCATGAATTTCCTTACGTTTTTATTCAAGTGTTTAATCATCGTTGATTATGATCTTGTTTTATCGAATTATATTATTTATCATATTGAACTGCTTTAGAATTGGATAGTTTTTTTATATATGGACCATATTCGTGGTCAGACCATATCAATGGTCAAGTTAGGCCAATGTGTGCCTTGGATCCAGTAATTAGAGCAGTGCTGTGTGCTTTGCTCGGGGTTAGTGCGTGACTGATTAGCAGCCTAACCTTGGTTTTAAAACATAAAATGAATATCCAATTCTAATGATTGTTTAGCAATAAACTTGATTCCTCTAAATCATCTCGTTTGATCATTGTTTAACCTCAATTATTGTTATTGTGACTTGCTGAGCTAGTTAGCTCCCTCTTGCGAATCTTTTTATATATTTTACAGTTAAAAAGGATATGGATGATAGTGAAGTCCCTCAGTCCAAAGTGCGAGCTAGGTTTCCAATTTGAGTTGGATCGAGCTAGCAGGAGCTTCATATGGTAGTGAGATAGTAAGATTGTAAGAATAATTTCAGTATCAGTTGTAAGTTAGAATAGTTGGGATTTGGTACGTTGTAATAAAAGTTAAGGTTGTGGCTTGTTTTCATACTTTAACCTGTTGCGATCCATGGTTATGTAAAGCAGGGTCATTTAAAATAATATTTCTTATACAGGTTTATATATTGTGTATGTGTTGTGGACCCCAAACTTCTGACCCGAGTTTGGAGGGCGCCACAGGTTTGGGATCAGAGCTACATGTTATAAGTCATTGAAACAAGCCTAGATTATCGGGATTGGGTAGAGGGTTAGGATTAGGAATAGGAAATAGAAAGATAAGATGTTGTGAGGTTGAGTGCGACTGTATAGTAGGTCTCCGGCACGGTTCGTGTTGTGATTCGGGATTCTTAGCTTGCGACGTGATTTCCAGACAACGACAATGGTAGATCCTGATTTCCCTGTATCATCTGATCGCTTGGAGCCTTCCATTCGAGGATTATCATCTTTTCTCATATTTGACTTGCACCTTGTTCCTCCATCAGTATTAATGGTACTACCTTCCATTCTGACAGTTGCATCTCTTCAAGCTATTCTATACTATTCTACCACCTCTTGATGTGAGACTACCTATTTAAGTACCTACATCTGTTTATTCTTTTCTTACTGGACATTCGGTTGTGAGTGTATCTCTTTATTTTACCCTACATCCTATTCTATACCCTCGGTTGAAAACTCGTCTTATGAAGCAACAATACCTATGAGGATGAATTCGGGAGTTACAGTAAATGGTGAGTACTTGTGTTGTGAATATGTTGTGTACTTGATGATTTCATGAATAAAACACCTCAGTAGATTTTACTTAGTGAAATAATGTAGCACTCGATGGATAAGAATTATAGTCCCGACGGATGACTCAATATATCCCGACGGATGATGACTTATTATCCATCGAGTGAGTAGCTTATGTAACAATAAGTCTATAGCACATTTCTGCATTCACCATTGTATAGATTATGTAAGTAGTATTCAAGTCATGTTGACTTTGACTAGATATGCAGAATAGGTTGATTAATTGTACATAGATGATATCTTGTAATTCTAAATAAATGAAATGAAGTCAAGTGCCAGTCTGCTACCCGACGGATAACCTACAATGAAGTCGACGGATGATCAAATAGACAACCCGAAGGATGATCAATAACTCGACGGATGATCATGAACCTGACGGATAAAGAATTTAAATATCTGTTGAAAGTGACAACACAGTCACATGCGTCGAGTGGATGCAAATAGAATGTGGTAGCCTATTCAACTAGGTTTTTGAGAACAAAGGAGCATTGCCATTTCCATGCTATTATGAAGATATTCAAAGATGTTGGAATAGAGTAATGAAGTAGCATTGTAATAGACTAGATTGTTTTTGTTTTATTATCTTGTCTTATTACTTTGTAATCTTGGTGATATATAAACCAAGCAGTAGCAACTAAGACTGTATCGATCTAAGCAAGAAAGCAGATAAACATTTGTAAGAAGGATTCTTAGCATTTCTCTGTAGTCTTAGAAGTTCAATTATTGTAAGCAGCTGTGAGCATTTTTGCACACAGAGTTCTCTCGATATATAATATATATCTCTGGTGGAATCATTCAAATCCACCAGAAAGTTTTTAAAGACTCTTGTTTTTAATTACTTTGTTTTGATTCACTTAAGTTTTTATTTCGCATTGTGCTAATCAATACACTTATATTTATATTTGAGTTAGAACAATTTTATTTCAAGAAAAAGTTTCAAGAATTCCATTCAACCCCCCTTCTATAATTCTTGTCATATTGTTAAGGGACTAACAATTGGTATCAGAGCAAGCTCTTAACTTACAAAGAGTTTAAAGATCAAAACAATTCAGCAAGATGAACAAGATGAATGTTGGAGTCAAGATTCCTTTTCTGGATAAAGATAATTACCATTATTGGAAGGTAAAGATGCATCTTCATATGCTTTCTCAAGATGAGGCCTATGTGGACTGCATAGAAAGAGGCCCTCATGTTCCAATGAGAGCAGCAACAGGAAACGAGCCATCAGTCCCCAAGCCAAGGCATGAATGGTTTGATCCTGATATTGAACAAGTCAGGAATGATAAAAAGGCCATGAATATCCTGTTTAATGGAGTTGATGGAGATATGTTTGACAACATTATCAACTGCAAAACTGCCAAGGAAGTTTGGGATACAATACAGATCATCTGTGATGGCACTGAGCAAGTTAGAGAAAACAAGATGCAGCTCTTGATTCAGCAATATGAGCATTTTCACAATGAAGAAAGTTAGTCTCTCACTGACATTTTTAGTAGGTTTCAAAAACTACTAAATGCTCTAAAGTTACATGGAAGGGTCTATCAGACAAAAGACTCAAAACTGTAATTCCTTAGATCTCTTCCAAAGGAATGGAAACCAATGACAGTCTCATTAAGAAACTCACAAGATTATAAGGAGTTTACTTTGGAGAGACTGTATGGCATCCTGAAAACCTATGAGCTTGAAATAGAGCAGAATGAAAGGATGGAGAAAGGAAAGAAGAAAGGAGGATCCATTGCACTAGTTGCTGAGTTGGAAAAGGAGAAGGAAGTGAAGATGGAAGCTGATGAATCAACTTCAAGGGTCTGTGAGAACAAGGGCAAGGGGCTTGCAGTAGAAAGTGAAGATTCATTTAGCCAAGATGACATGGAGGACATTGATGAGCACCTAGCTTTTCTTTCCAGGAGATTTTCCAAGCTCAAGTTCAAGAAGAACTTTGGAGAAGCCAAGCCAAATAGAAACATGGTGGATAAATCAAAATTAAATGTTTCAAATGTGGATTGGCAGGGCATTTTGCCAGAGAGTGTAGGAAGTCAGATTCCAGTAAGAAAAAGTTTAAGTCAGTGGATTATAAGCAAAAATACTTTGAGCTGCTCAAATAAAAGGAAAGGGCGTTCATAACACAAGAAAATGACTGGGTAGCAGATGATCTGGATGAAGATGAAGATGTCAGCTATGTCAATCTAGCCCTAATAGCCAAGTCTGATGAGACAGAGACAAGCTCCTCAAGCAATCAGGTAATTACTACAAACCTTGCACATTTATCTAAAGCTGAGTGTAATGATGCCATAAATGACATGTCTACAGAGTTATATCATTTGTGTGTTACACTTAAGTCTCTTACTAAAGAAAATGCTAAAATCAAAGAAAACAATTTATTTTTAAGAGAGAGGAATAATGTGCTTGAGTCTCAGTTTATTGATTTTGAGAAGTTAAATTGAGTGTAAGATTGCTAAGGAGGAATTAACTGAGTCCTTGAAGAAGGAAGAAATTTTGAAGAAGCAGCTCGAGTGTGAACAAGAGGTCATTAAGGCATGGAAAACATCCAGGGATGTCCACGCTCAAATCACCAAAGTTCAAGGAATTGAGTCTTTCTGTGATGCAGCCTGGAAAAAGAACAAAGAGAAACTAGAAACAATTTTGGTAGATTGAGTGCTAACAGATGTAGACTCGACGGATGATGAGGATCATCCGTCGGATAACAAAAAGGGTTATCCGTCGAATGATGAAAATCCCCATCCGTCGGCTGTGAGCAAACCAATTAGTAAAGCCAAACTTGTTAAGCTGAATGAGAAGTATGGATCTGTTTTCAAGAACTTTGTTTCAGGAAATTCGAGTCAAGTTAAGAAAGGGAAAAAGGCTAATGTTGGTCACATGACTGTCAAACAGTTAAGTGACAGACTTGAAAAGATTGAGGTAAAAACAGAGACCAAAAAGAAAAACAATAGAATTGGTAAAGTAGGGATTAACAAACACAATAACTAGACACCTGATTAATATGCTCCTAGAAAAATCTGTGTCAAGTGTGGTAGTGTAAATCATTTGTCTGTTAATTGCAAATCTGCCATGCCTACTTCCATGTCTGTGCCACCTCAATTCTCTAACATGAATGACATGCCTCCCATGCCTGTTAATGCTATGTCTACACAGAACATGAATGTACAGTTTGCTAATATGCCATTTGCACCTAATCCTTATTATGTTGCATATAGTATGCCACAAATGCCTGTTAGTCATAATATGCATGATAATTATGTTGCAGTGAATGGTTTCAAAGGCCCAACTCAAATGACTAAGAATGAATCTGAAATTCCTCAGTCAAATGAGATAAAGTCTAAGAAATAGAAAAAGAAAGCTAACAAGGCAGGACCCAAGGAAACTTGGGTACCAAAATCAACTTGAATTGATTTTGATGTGCGTAGGGAAACAGAAAGAATCTTTGGTACTTGGATAGTGGTTGTTCAAGACACATGACTGGTGATTCTACCCTGCTCACAGAGTTTAAGGAGAGAGCTGGCCCAAGTATTACTTTTGGAGATGACAGCAAGGGTTATACTATGGGATATGGCTTGATTTCAAAGGACAATGTCATCATTGAGGAGGTTGCCTTAGTGGATGGTCTCAAACACAACTTGTTGAGTATCAGCCAGCTTTGTGATAAAGGCAACTCAGTAACCTTCAATTCAGAAGCCTGTGTTGTGACAAATAAAAGAAGCAACAAAGTGGTTCTCACTGGTGTGAGAAAAGGAAATGTGTATCTAGCTGATTTCAACTCATCTAATGCAGAATCTTTTACTTGTCTTCTCAGCAAAGCAAGTCAGGATGAAAGTTGGCTAGGGCACAAGAAGCTATCCCATTTAAACTTCAAGACCATGAATGAGCTAGTAAAGAAAGAACTTGTCAGAGGCATTCCTCTAGTGGAGTTTTCTAAGGATGGACTGTGTGATGCCTGCCAAAAAGGGAAGCAGATTAAAGCATCATTCAGGAAGAAACTTGATTCAACAATTGAAGAGCCTTTGCAACTGCTTCACATGGATTTGTTTGGACCAGTCAATGTATTGTCCATCTCAAGGAAAAGATTTTGCCTAGTAATTGTAGATGATTTCTCAAATTTCTCTTGGACATATTTCCTAAAGTCTAAAGATGAGGCTAGTGAAATCATCATCAATCACATAAGGTAAGT